>NC_088684.1:172166498-172453998 GCF_028017835.1 Emys orbicularis
CCTTGGATGTTCCTTCTCCACATGCTCTTCTACTATACCAAATCCTCTTCCATCCATAGTCATTGTGATAACCTGCAAGGTAAACAATATTCCCATTTCCAGGATATCGGCAGCCTGAATGGGCATCCCACCTCTTTCTACAGCAGCAGAACCCACAAGTCTGCATTAGAGCCAGATTCTGCCTCTCTTCCTCTTAGGGCTTGTCTGCACATGGAGTTGTTCCTGTTTAACTACTCCTTATTTTCATTTTGGAGATGCTGCAGAATCTACCTCACAAGCTTGGTGTCAGGTTTTGTTATGGAAGGTTCACAAACCTCTCTAACTACATATGTTGTAAGCCAAGATTCCAGAAATAGAAACTATCTAATTCTTCAAAAATGGCACAAACATGTTAGGAATAAGTGACTACAAAACTGACATTTCCTTTCTTTCTCTCCTCCACATTTGACTTTTGTTATGTTTGTGTCTTCTCCTCTTCCAAGGGTGTATGTGTGATGTATTATTTATTATTCATTATGGTCTAAAGCCAGCCACCAGCACAAATTGGGCTGGGGACGATTCCTTCCTCCATTTACAGAGCTCCCAGTATAAAAGTTTAAAAACTGGATTAGACTCTATGGAACCAAGAGCCCCACCACTGACCGGGGGAGAGGACCCAGTGGACCCTCACAGAGGTGGATAACCTGGCCCACTCCCAAATGCCCCTTGCACTCTGCTATACAGAAGGATGCCTCCAGAGCAAGGTTCTTCACCATGCAAGGGATGTGTATCTCTGAAGCCTCCCCCGCATCCTGCTTCCGAGCTCCAGTATTAGCATAACAGTGCTGATTCCATTGCCAGAGGCCCTCCTCACCCACTGAAGTTGGGCAGGATTATTCTATTTATGGACAGCATATTATATTTAATGGTGATATCTCATCATAATTCACTGAAGAGGAGGAGGAAGGGGCAATAAAAACCCACCTACAGAGATAGGAAAACTGGCTAAGGGAAAGAAGAGATTAAGAGTGAAACACCCATTCACCTTCAGAGGATAGTACTGATGTCAATGTAACATTAAATTACAGCATATCATTGGGAAAAAGAGATAATCAGTAAAAGCTGTGCTTTTTTGTTTTCTGTTATTGCCCTCATTACCAATGTGGTGTAGATGGATTAATGAGCAGGGAAGAATAAGCTGAATACATTGCAGAACAACAATTCTCCAGCTTTTTCATTCTATGGACTACTTAGTTGAAAATCTATCTCATTTGGACCATTTAGTCTCCCAACTACTGGTTATTTAGTTCTGTACTTGGATCTCAAAATGTTAATTTCTGTGGATCACCAGGAAGGGCTCCAGAGTATGAGAACGACAAAAGAGGAAGTAGTAGAATACATTAGATATCCTCATGATTTTGTTGTTGTTGTTGTTGTTTTCTTACAGTAAGGATCTGAGTCATAAAAATGTTACAGAAAAGAAACAAAGTGTAAATTAAAACAGTTTCTTAGTGAGAAAAACAGAAGGTTTTAAATCAGAATTACAAAGGACTGAATATGAATGTTATTGCATATACATGACTGTATTAATGAAATCAAAAGTCACATGATGCTACTGAAGAACCACATCATTCCTTCAACAATAAGATGTGAAATGACTCCAGGGTGTTTAACCCTAGATAACTTGTGCACCCACATTTTTCAAAATTGTTCTGACTTTGCATTTGAGAAACAGTGCAATTTGCTCATTTGTACAACTGTCTTTTTGTCCTTCCAATTCTGTCCCTTGCTATCATTAAATATCCTCAATACTTCATATTGACTCTCCCTTTGACCACAACAATTTATGGTAGTTTCAAATAATTCATATTGACCACGCAGTTCTGGGTATGTATTTTCTACTACTTTACCACTTAAATAATGGATTCTCCATCACTGCCAATTTTTAAATGAAGATTAGATGTTCTTCTAAAAGATTTACTTTAGTAATTATTTTGGGGAAGTTCTCTGGCCTGTGTTATACAGGAGGTCAGACTAAATGATCACAATGGTCCCTTCTCACCTTGGAATCTAAAAACAATGGGAAAGTCAGATTCCTGAAGGGTCCAACTAATCAGACAGTGCTCTCAGGGCCTGAGTCAGAGTCTATTAAAATCAATGAAAGTCTGTTTACTTCAATAGGTTTGGATCAGGCCTTAAATGGTTAAGAACAAATTTAATGCCTTATGGGAATCCTTAGCTGAGACATGACAAGTTTTCACACCACGTCTCTTTTCTGACTGGAGAGAATTTGCACTTTGTAGGTGGCTAAATTATAAAATTTCCTAAAATTATTTACATATATGAGTGAAAAGTGACTGAGCTTCTTGCCCTTTTATGAACAACCTTCTGCCTCTGTCAGAGCATAAACAAGAATCTAAAATTGAAATAGCATTGTTGGTGTGCTCTGTTGAAATATTTAAAACTATGTGAAATTGCATTTAGTGCGTATTTGCATTTTCTAATGTTTATTTCTTTTGCTAAATCAACTTGAAAAGATTCTGTGGAGTCCTTTCAATAACAGTGAAGAAAAAGTTGCTTTGTAAATAAAAGTGCCCTGTCCAGCTTTTGGTAATTGCCAATGGAACTACTGTAGATGATGCAGAATACAACAAACATGTAATGCAGACTTATTCACTTTTAGTGAGAGACATAGGCGCCAGCTTCCTCTAGGCCCGTTGGGTGCTCAACCCCCCGCTCCGCCCCAGGTCCCGCCCCTTTCCCCCAAACCCTCACCCTCATCCAGACTCTTTCCGCCCCCACCCCTTCTCCCAAATCCCCACTCCCGCCCCACCTCTTCCCCACCTCTTCCATGGAGCACCCATGGAGTCGGCACCTATGGGTGAGAGAGAAGAACCCATTTAACCTTGCTCTGTAATTAATTTCTTTTTAGTAACAAGTAGATGTGTTCAGACACACCTCCTTCACTTATGCATTGAGAAAATATGGGGCAGAGAGGAGGAAATGAAATTTTCTCTCATATGAAATGCATTACCTTCAACAACATATGAGCCATAGCAGGATTACTCTCCTTAGTTTATTTATTAGTGATTCACTCTCTCTCTCCGGAATGGAAACTTTCTCCAATTTCTCCATTCATCTGAGCTGGAAGCACAGAATTTTACATGTTCCTCGACTTTGGGATCTTTGTTAAATACTTACCTGTAAACTGACTGATCATTTGCACAATTTGTCTCTCTGAGAATCCTGGGCCTGATTCAACTCCTTCTTCATCCAGTAAGTCTGCCATGGACTTCAGTGGGAGTTAGATCAGGATCCTTCTTTGGGTATGTGTTTGGGCTAAGGGAGACTCCTTTTGCTTTTGTCTGTGTTAGCTTAGAATTTAGAGAGACAAGATGGGTGAAGTAATATTTTTTATTGGATCAACTTATGTTCATGACAGATACAAGCTTTTTAGCTTACACAGAGCTTTTCTTTAGGTCTTCTAGAATTGTGAAATAAAATAGTTGTTTTTTTTTAAAGTTTGAAATATTTAGGATCTGAGTCTGCAAATCTTAATCTGGCCAAACCTTATTTTCCAAAGGAGATTTGCCCAAGAGAGGCCTGCAGGATCAGGCCCTGTATGAGTTGTTTTTCTCTATGAATTGTATGCAGTAATTAGTTTTTCTGAAATGCTTAATATTGTCCTTGCCATGGGATAGTATTAATTTTAAGAAAAAAAAACTATTTAATTATTTTAATATTCTGCTAAACAAAAGTTATTTTGAAATCTATTTTAATGGATTTACAGATCTGTTCCTTTACGTGACAAGGGGTTGTAATGTGATTTCTTTTGCTTTGACCAAATCTGGTTGTAAATAGAAACAAATATACATATTTATATTATATACAAAATATGTACATGTATGGGTATATACACATGTATTCATACATATCATGATATACTACACCCACATACTATATATAGTATATATAAATGCACAGATATGAAACTGTATGTGAAATCCACATAGGAAATGTCCATTATTTCTTGAACTGGTACTATAGACATATTGATAAAAAAGATTAATTCTATTATCTATTTCATAGCCAAAACTAAAATAATGAAAAGGGATGTTGTCTGCACAGTGTACCACAGTTTCTTAAAACAAACAAACAAACAAAAAACAAGTACATGTAGTCAGAGATCATCATATAATGGATGTTTTGCCTTTTCCTTGAGAATGCAGCAAGATTATGAGATTGAATGTTAATCTAAACTTTTCTATCACTATTTTCAAATTTTCAAGTAGAAAGTACAGTTGCTTTTTAAACAAATTTCATAGTCCTATTTAAGGAAGCTCTTTCTGGCAGTCCATTGATACAATGTTTATTTACTAAAATTCCCGAAGCGTGGCAAGCATGAAAACATGGTATTAAACGTGGAAACTTTAATTTTCATCTCATTAAAAGGACCTGAACTGAATACTAATTATATAAAATAAAATAATGGTTGCTTGTCACAGACAAATTAAACCAGCCAGATTATGCAACATCCTTAGAACTAGATCCTGTTTATTTAACATGTTGTGCTTTAAACATTTATCAGCTATTAGTTTTATGGAATTGAATTTAAAAAACAAACAAACAAACAAACAAAAACCCACACACAAAAAACCCCTAAACTGTATGTACCTATATATATATATATATATATATATATATATATATATATATATATATATATATATATATATATATATATATATATATAAAACCAGACTGGGCCTGTTCCATGCACAGATGTGGAAGGAAGGGAGAAGGCACAATGAGCCTTTCCACCCGGTACAGGCCCCCCACCCCCCTCCAACCCCAGAGTGAAGCGCCCTCTCTCTACAGTGACAATCAGTGAGCTCCAAGAAGTGCAATGCCTTCCCTTCAGTACAATAAACCTTGCATTCTCTATAGTAAAAACTTGTAAAAGGCATTTGCATTTTTTTATAGTGCTATCTTTTGGTCTCACTGTGGTCTGTTGGAATTACTCAATGTAGTGGATATTCCTCAAGGTAAACGTTAGGGACTCCTCTTGCTTTCCTTTCTCAAGCAAAGCTATCATTGACTTCAGCAGGGATTTTGCCCAAGGAAGCACTTCAAAATCATGTTCAGAATAAACTCAATTAGTGTAGGGCCTGATCCTGCAAAGTCAATAAATCCAATAAAGTCACCAGGACCTCAGAGTTGGCTTCATTCTGCAATGGGAGTTTACCATTGACTTTACTGGTAGCAGGATCAGGGCCAATATTGGATGCATAGTCAAAACTAAATGTTTACTCACATGAGTACTTCTGTTGATTTCAATGGGATTATTTGTATGTGAGAGAAAAGTAAGAGTTGGTCAGTAGGAGACTAGGAGCAATCTTTTAAAATATTTAAACCAATATCATGAGTCAGAAGTATATATTCCCACCTTTGTTTTGTGATCTCATCTGACTATAAAGTTCAACCTTGGAAATAATTTCAGGTCTTTGGGAGGACTATTGCATCAACAGGCATGTGTGTCCCTCTGGCATCTCCTTTTATGATGACTCTGCAGTTGTGGCCTTTAGATAGTGTCTTCCGCTGCACCATAAAACATTTCCTTTTTTCTTTAGGATGCAGGTTTTTCCACTGCCAATATCTTGTCATAGTTAAATTGAAGAATAAAGGATCAAAAGCATAAACAAAATATTAGTAACAAAGATTCTCAAGTACAGGAACTTCTATTTGTTATTTTAAGAAAACAGAGCTATTTCCCCCCTTTTTTAAAAAAGCAGACATGTGTCACCTACTTTTTCCTGATTAATAGTGTGGTTTTGTGTGACAAGCTTGTTCTTGTCATTTGAAAAGCAGAGTATTTAGGTTTTAGCCATACTGGTGTCTCAGAAAAGGTCTGTCTGTCAGACAAATAGCCCAACAAGTATTTATCACATTATCTTTAAACTTCCAGGATTATAAAATCCCTTTCATAAAGATGTGGCCTGTTTGCATGTGAGATAAAGACATGCTTTTCTCAGTCACATAAAAAAAATCATTAAATAATAGTTAATGTGCTATTATCTCTTCTGCTCCCTTATAATTGCAAGTCTGGAAGTCTGTCTACAGCCAAAGTACAGTATATTTTACTGCCTTTAGCACTCTTCAGGTTGTCTATCTACAGACTTTATAATTTGTCCAACAGCAATGTCTACTGTGTGTGCCTCTTAGAGACAAGAATAACACAGAACAGTTACAGATTGTAATTCTTTAATGACACAAAAATATAGTATTGACTAGTTGATACATTTGTCACTAATTTAGGTAAACGGTTTCTGCATTCTTTTGTGAAGTCATTGGTATTATCTGCTCTGTCATTTTACTTATCAGTAAAGCAACTGACGATCTTGCATCACCAATAAAATTGTAGTGTGAATTAAAGAGATCATATGTAAACAGAAATGCATATATCTGGGTTCAATAAGTGAACGATTTAACTATGCTTTACCACATTCCACAATGAGATGAAATATTATACATAGGAGTTCATATAGAGAGAGTGAGAGAGTGTAGGCATGAATTGCCTGAGATTAGTGTTGGGGCAGAAAAGTAGAGAGGGGCAGAACCATGGCGAGGGCACAGAGGAGACTATGGCCACAGAGTCACCTTGCACTGTCTTTATGAGGCACAATGCTCCTCAGAGCTACCACAGGATTTATGTTTCTGCACCCACTTCCCTTCCCCCTTCCCGCTTCTAAAATGAACAAGTGCCTTACAGGCCAAACAGAGTGAGGTTGGGGGATCTGTGGGACCAGAATGATCTAAAATATAGTGTGGGAGTCAGGAGGATCTGGACTTTATTCACTGCACTGCCTGCAACTTCTTGTGTCATCTTGAACATAAGTCCTGCTCTGTGCCTCAGTGTCCCCTCTATATACTGAAGATAACAGTCTTTATGAACTCCTCAGGGAAATTTGGAGTCTCAGTTCTTTGTAAAGTGATTTGAGATCATCAGAAGCAAGGCACTGTGGAAGACATCTTTCATATCTTAGTCAGTCTTGGGGAGATCTGCACTCTTCTCCTCTGTGACACAGACAAGGCTAGTTGTAGCATTGTGTTTGCCATATGATCAGAGAAGTGAATATTTACAAAACAAAATGAGGGGTATTCTCCAGTTCTGGGGTCTTTTTAAATTAAATAATACAAATTGAATGAAATATATTTTAAAGAAAAATATGACAGAACCCTGGAATGTGCAGGTTTTTTTATTTAAACTGATGCTTTAGTTTGGGAAGTGTTCTGTAATTGTGTGTATGAATTTATAGCTGCTATTTTAAAGGTCCCAGTGAAAATAAATAGATGGCAAAATCTTCATTGGGGAATATGAATGTTGCTTCTGTGACAGTCAGTTGGCATGGCTAGGCATAAACAAAGAACCTGAGTTCATCTATGCTGGCGCCTGACACTGCTGTAATGAATTGTAGCTCAATATATATGTCAATGAGCAATTGGATAAGTTCTCAATATAAACATTAGGAAAGTTCATATCAGCTCAGAAACAGCAAACTTTTGCACTTCTTTGATCATGTGATCAACACCTGCACCTTCACCTCCAGTTCAATTCTAGAGCATGTTGAATTATTAATTCTGTAAGTTTTACAATATTTTGTGAATTATTCAATTTTTAAAAAAATACTTTGTTATGCTTCAAATCATTTCTGTAATGTTTATATAGTATTTTATCTTCCTCATGGTATCTTTACCTTCCTTTTATTGGATCTGGACCCATGAATGAATGAATGAGTTTGCTAGTGCACAGGACATTCTGGTTTTGTGACCAGACTTTTCTAACAAATTTGTTCTGCAATTGACTTTGTTGCTACACTGAAACCATGAGTTGACTTTTGTGTGACCACCACAAGGTTGTAAAATAATCACAGTGCAATGATTTTTATCGAATGATTTTTATGTTTACTGAAATTGACTACATTGACTCATTTTAACAGAACATTTTCTCTCTTTACTATGAAGTAAAAAATCTTTTTCTATGAAGTTTCTTTTTTTTTTGTTCTTTGACCATAACAATCCCCAATTAAATGGAAGTTCTACATAGTGCCAAAAAATACTTCAACCTAGGTTGAACTCCTCCATCTGGCCTTCCAAATTAAGAGGGGATCTCTGATGAGCCATGCTTTAATATAGATTTGACATTAAAGCCCATACCACACCTTTCCAAAACTTCTCTGTGATACAAATCCTGGCCTCACTCACGGCTGTGTGCTAGCAAGGAGGTTAACACATAGTCTTGATAATGCACCTCTGGGGGAATAGACTCCTACAATACAAAGAGTAATAATTCTGGCCCTATGGAAATCATGGGATTTTTGCCATTGACCCTAAAGCCACAATTTTGCAAAGACTTGTGGACATGTTTATCTCTGTAGAGTGCGATTATCCTCATTGGCTTCAGTGCTACTATTCACATTGTATAAAATTAAGCACATACAAATGTTTGTGCTGGATCAGGGCTTACAGGTGGAACAAATCCACCTACCATAACGGAATAGCCATAATGGGTTATACCCCTAACATTCATAGCTCAAAACATACAAACCAGCAAAGCCAACAGCATGTACCGGATGCCAAAAGAGCAGCAAAAACAAAATAAACAAACACGAAAAAACAAAACAAAACCTTGCTGTGCTCTCCAATCTTTAGTAAAAATAAAATAAAATAAAAAATTCTTCCCAGTCTCACTATTGGCACTCAGCCAGAAGCCAACCCATCCAAGAAGTGGAAATTTGTACAGATGACTAGGGAGGAGTATAAAAATATTACTCGAGCATGCAGGGGTGTAATCAGGAAGGCCAAGGCACAACTGGAGTTGCAGCTAGCATGGGATGTGAAGGGTAACAAGAAGGGTTTCTACAGGTATGCTAGCAACAGGAAGAAGGTCAGGGAAAGAGTGGGACCCTTACTGAATGGGGGAGGCAACCTAGTGACAGATGATGTGGAAAAAGCTGAAGTACTCAATGCTTTTTTTGCCTCATTCTTCACAGACAAGGTCAGCTCCCAGACTGCTGCACTGGGCAACACAGTATGGGGAGGAGGTGAGTAGCCCTCAGTGGTGAAAGAACAGGTTAAGGACTATTTAGAAAAGCTGGACGTGCACAAGTCCATGAGTCCAGATCTAATGCATTCAAGGGTGCTGAGGGAGTTGGCCGATGTGATTGCAGAGCCATTGGCCATTACCTTTGAAAATGTGTGGCGATCGGGGGAGGTCCCGGACGATTGGAAAAAGGCAAATATAGTGCTCATATTTTAAAAAGGGAAGAAAGAGAACCCGGGGAACTACAGACCGGTCAGCCTCACTTCAGTCCCCGGCAAAATCATGGAGCAAGTCCTCAAGGAATCAATTTGAAGCACTAGGAGGACAGGAAGGTGATCAGAAACAGTCAACATGGATTCACAAAGGGCAAATCATGCCTGACCAACCTGATTGCTTTCTATGATGAGATAACTGACTCTGTGGATATGGGGAAAGCAGTGGATGTGACGTATCTTGACTTTAGCAAAGTTTTTGATATGATCTCCCACAGTATTCTTGCCAGCAAGTTAAAAAAGTATGGATTGAATGAATGGACTATAAGGTGGATAGAAAGCTGGCTAGATTGTCGGGCTCAACAGGTAGTGATCAATGGCTTGATGTTTATTGCTCCAGGGGTCGGTCCTGGAACCGGTTTTGTTCAACATCTTTATTAATTATCTGGATGATGGGATGGATTGCACCCTCAGCAAGTTCACAGATGACACTAAGCTGGGGTAGAGGTAGATAAGCTGGAGGGTAGGGATAGGGTCCAGAGTGATCTAGACAAATTGGAGGATTGGGCCAAAATAAATCTGATGAGGTTCAATGAGGACAAGTGCAGAGTCCTGCACTTAGGAAGGAAGAATCCCATGCACCGCTACAGGGTGGGGACCAACTGGCTAAGTGGCAGTTCTGCAGAAAAGGACTTGGGTATTACAGTGGACAAGAAGCTGGATATGAGTCAGCAGTGTACCCTTGTTGCCAAGAAGGCCAACAGCATATTGGGCTGTATTAGTAGGAGCAATGCCAGCAGATTGAGGGAAGTGATTATTCCCCTCTATTCGGCACTGGTGAGGCCACACCTAGTGTATTGTGTCCAGTTTTGGTCCAAAGAGGATGGAGCTAGGCTGTTCTCAGTGGTGGCAGATGACAGAACAAGAAGCAATGGTCTCAAGTTGCAGTGGGGGAGGTCTAGGTTGAATATTAGGAAACACTATTTCACTAGGAGGGTGGTGAATCACTGGAATGGGTTACCTAGGGAGATGGTGGAATCTCCATCCTTAGAGGTTTTTAAGGCCAGGCTTGACAAAGCCCTGGCTGGGCTGATTTAGTTGGTATTGGTCCTGCTTTGAGCAGGGGGTTGGACTAGATGACCTCCTGAGGTCTCTTCCAACCCTAATATTCTATGTTTCTATTATTCTAAATAACACTCTACAAACATGACTGGTCTCCATCTTATGAGAATGGTGTAATCCATCCAGAAAAATGAAACTAAAACTAGAGCCGAGAAAGGCAGAGAAGTTGCTTACTGCTAGGATCAGGAGCATGCCACTGGAGTTATTTAATCTGAAAGGTGAGGAAGAGAGCAATGGACTGACAGGAGGAGTTCAAGTCCACCACTCAGGTTTGGGAAAATCCCTGCTAGGCCCATAAACCAACCAAAGAGTGGCCACTGCGGGTACCAGCTCTGTTCTCCTCCTTCACAGGATCAGAGTTCAGGCAGAGATAAGCATTACTCCTTTCACTTGTTGTGATGTTCATTTGTGTCTGCTGAGACAGGTAGGCTGTGACAGTAACACTGTTCTATTCTTAATAGTTTGATTGAAGATAGGGCAACGAATGCATAGTGAAATTATCATACTTCTCCTTGCAAGTTTTTAATTGTTTTGTTTTATGTAATAAAAATGTCTTTGATGTTTTAAAGCCATAGTTCAGTCTTATTAAGCACAGTTCTGTTACTATTTTCTTAAAAATGTTCCAAATCAAAACCTTAGAAAACAGGTGTTAGAATTGGGATAATGGTAGAAAGTGAAAAGAAACTAAATACATCACATACCATGAGTTAATAATTTCATCTGCAGTTACACACTTTTACAACTTGTTCAATCAGTCCTGAGTATTACAATATCTCATTTCTGCGATTTCTCCCAACTCCAGTGACACAAAAGAGCTTGGGTGCTCACAGCAAGGACTCAATGACAGGCAATTCTCAGCTGCTCCTACTCCCCAATAATTAGCCTGCTATGGCAGCTACCTCTTGTGGTTTTGCCTGTGAGAGACATTTGACACAGCAGACATCAGAGGGATTTTTCAGGAGGCTCTTGTGGCGTCCGAATGGCTCTTAATTAACCACTTAGGTATCCTCGTTCACTCTCCTGCTTGGCACTTTCCAAATGGTCGGGGTTGCTCTGTGGTTCTAAACACCGGGGAAGCATGCTATCAAAAGATCTTGTAAATGAAGGCTTGTGTAAATTATTTTTAATGATTCCCTCCTGGCACATCATTATGTTTGTAGTTACACACAGGCACTTCAGAGATGGCTCATCTTCCGTAAGGTCAGCTGCAGGACCACCATAACTAGCTGCAGTCAGTAAATGGCTTATTAATTAGCGCAGTGATTTTACATTGCTAAGAGCTCTGATGTATGGAGCTGGAATTGTAATTGTGTAGGATCGAAATAATAAGCCATCTCAGGGCTCCTTATGCAAATTGCCATATTATAAAATCATTACCTATCTAAACACTGAGTTTTAATAAGAATTACAATGATGAATTTTATGATAATTGACACTCAAATTTTAATCTCTTGGATTTTTATCATTTTAGTGGTTAAAGTGTGTTTCTAATTAAATGTTGTTTAAAATGCAAAGGATTGTTTAACAATTCTATTCAGTTCTTCTAGTTCAAATCAGGTTATTCTCTTTGGTCATAGAAAATGGGCCTTCTTAGTAATAGGTAGGTGACATTATGTATTACTTGTAGAGTAAGATGTTTAATCTTTTTTTAAAACATTATGGTTTTGATGACAATGTATTGTCAGTCATGAAGCAGAGCTTAGTGTGTGTCTTGGGGCCTGACTTCTATAACAAAAAATGACTCAAAGTACAGAAGTAAAAGCTAGGGCAGATTTTCCATGTTTATGAGATTGAATCGATTTTTTGTTTGTTTGTTTAGAAATCAAAATAATTACAACAGAATCCCATATCACACACTCTATTAAATGCCAGTTAAAGTTCGTATTCTAATTTCAAATTGACATCCAGATATCAGTGATTCATATAGAATAACTAAAACTGTTAGATTATCAAAGTTCAGAATCATATTTGCAACTGTCAAATTTAATTATTATATTAAAAAAATTTTCTTAAAAACTATTTTTTCTCCTTCCTAACAGAAGAAATAAGTCAGAAAGTGATTTTTACTTTTTTATTATTCACATAGTGAATAGCCTATCTCACTGAAATTCATCCAAACTTGGAACTTCTGCACCTCTATTAGCTGAATTGAAAGTAAAAATGCCTTGATTTCCTGAAGACTGTGTCATATTTTATTTAAACATAGCTATCAGACGGTATTGTGCCATTAAACTTTGCTTGTCTAAAACTCCATAGTCTCCAGAGAAAAATTCCTGCAGGGTTAAGGAGATCATGTTGCATACATAGGTGGATCTCTGCCTTTTGTTGTCACATGCTGCTCTCTGCATAGATCTGGAGAGGGTGTATGAGGCCCTCAGTTTTTGCTCAGCCTTACCTAAGCAAAATCAGCAAAGCAAACCAGCAGAGGAAAGTCTCAGGGTGTATTAATGTGCATGGCTTTCACCTCCACTCTTTGAATTCATCCTTCACAGAAAATCTCCAGAGGCAGCAAAGAAACTGGATCCTGGAAGCATGTCTCCTGTAGGAATCAATGTGGTCCGGGAGGCAATGGAACTGGTCACCATTGTGGAGGAAAGAAGCATCTTTCTGGATGCCTCTTATCCCCTGTGCACACCACAAAATCGTGCAGATCTCAGGATTACCATACTTCAAATGTGTTGGTAAACCAGACACCCACCAAACACATACCCTAACGGAAGAATGAGTCACAAACTATGGGAACTAAAACTCCTTCTCCTCTGTATAGATAATTCTTATTTAAGGGAGAGTTGTGGCCCTGAACAAAGAATTCAGGATTTGACCCATGGAAAATATTTTCTGATATCAATGACATGTAACTTTGGAAATCAAAGAAAAATCTGCATGCACTTTATATGGTGTACACAAACATGAGCTAAGATTCTATAAACAGAAAAATGACACAAAAACCCTTGAATTATGATCTCCCGACAAGGAAATAATTCCTAGGGTACATTTCCTGTAGCTTTTTACCAGAGATGAGCAGAAGTGGTGAAGTTGAGATTTGAGTCTGAATCAAAATTAGTTTTAAGTTAATACTCACATGTCAGATTTTAGGGCTTATCATGGTCAGGATTCTGATTTGAAATTACTTTGAATTTAAAAACTCCCTGGTCCTCTGCCATTTGACCCATGGGAGAAAAAAGTTCCTTCCTGACTCCCTAAACAGGTGATTGGCTAGACCTGCAGCATCTGTCAGGCCAGGTTCCCATTCCTAATTTGGGTGGGTAGCATGAGGATGCTAGAATGGAGCTGAAAGAGGCTCCACATGGCCCCTGTGCTGGGCTAAATCCTGGGACCTGGGGAATGCTGGCCAATCAGTACCCCTCTTTCTCCACTGGACAATAGCTGCCAGAGACTCCCCATTGGGAAGAGCTACCTACTGTCCCTTAGTGACTGTCTCCTTCCCTTGCTACTGGGTCTATCCCCCTTTTACCACTGGCCCCATCGAGTTTCCCCACCCGCCGATGTAGGTGGATGGCATTTCTCTAATTTTGGCCTGAAATCTGAAAAGAATAGTTTGCACAACATTCTACCAACTGTGTTTAAAGCTATGGGGGCAGATTCAGACTTGGGGATTGAAATCCAAATACACATGCCAAAATTTGAGAAGTTCACATTCGGTGGTTTTGAGCCATTTCTAATTTTTACAGAATTAAACTTTGGTGCAAGTAGTTAGCGGTTTTTCAAAACTATAGTTAAATAATTCTCTGATGAATTAATACTATCTACCAGTGTTTACACAGCTAACTTTTTTCCTTAAAATTCCCCACCACCACTACCACTGGTGCAGCTCGTCCAATGGTAGCAACAGTGAAGGAACTAGTGTAGTTGGGCCAATGTATTTACTTGTCTCTCTGCTCAACATGTCTAGATGACACAAGAGTTAAAATGACGGTGACCCCCAAAGGTCAGTCTGTGCACACTTATTGCTACTATTACAATCTGAGCTGTAATAGTGGTAGCAATAGCAGCAATTATTATTATTTTTTTTTTAATTGTAGTAAAAAACATGCCTATGGAGCTCTTAAAACCTCAATGCACATGGCACAAGGAACACCTACAAACACTGAAAGGAGTTATGAGAGAGAATCAACAGCATACACACCTATGATTCTTACCAATTTAGGTACAATATTTTATAAATATCCCATTTTCTGGAACACTTTTAATGCCAGTAAAATGCATACAAATATGATATAACGGGTACATACAATGCAAGTTTTGCACATACATTAGTGTGTGCTTATCTAATTGAATTGGACTACATTTCTAAATCTACATTTAAATGAATCAGTGGCAGACAATGTTTATACAGAGGGGTTAGTTTCATGGTTGGGAACAAGCCAAACAGTAAAATAATGCTTTACATTCAGAGCTCATCAATTTGTTAATGAAAATAGAGAGCACACTTATTAATTTTTGTCACTAAATTTATATTTAATCAACAATACTCTACACAATCCCAGATGAGAATTTTTATACAAATGACCTTTTTAAGATCCAGTGGATATAGGCAGAATTCTAAAAATTGGGAAGTACACAGTCTAGTGACAGTACATTTTCATGGCAGAAAAAATGGCTAACAGGCATCCCAATACATAGTGTATACTTCTCTCTTATGTCTCTCTATTCCATAGATTAGAGGCCTTCATCACTGCCTTCCATTTTTGCCAATGTTCTGCTGCAGTCTTGGCTTCTTCCCATGTCATTAGATAAATTTCAATTATGCTTCTATTGTTTGTTTCCATGTTATCCTTGATCTACCTGGTCTACACAATTAACTTTTTTCCTTAAAATTTCCCACCATCACTACCACTGGTGCTGCTCCACCAATGGTAGCAGCAGCAGCAGAACTCATGCCATGGAGGTTCCAGTCCAATGTCTGTCTTGTTATATTATTCAAGTCTTTCCTCCAGGTATGTCCAACCATCTCCATTTTCATTCCATAATTTTCTGTCCTATCAGTTTCTATGTTGTCCTCCTCCAGAGTTATTTGTGATTTTTTTTTCTGGCCATTTGATGCTGAGGATTTGTCTAAGGCAGCTGTTTATGAAAACTTGGAGTTTGGATCTTACTAAGTCTTCACATTTCAGCACCATACAATAGGACTGACTTTACAACAGTGTTGAATATTCAAAGTTTCATTTGGGAGGCAAGATTTCTGTTTCTCCAGATCGGCTTTAGAGTTATAAAGGCATGTGTGGCTTTTGCTCCTCTGGCTTTAATGTTTTCGTTTGTTCCACCTATTATGCTTACAATGTTTCCAAAATCTGTGAGATATCGGACTTCTTCTGTGTCAGTACCAAAAGGTGGTGTTGGTGTTTCATATTGATTCTCATGGTTTTAGTTTTCTCTGTGTTGATTTTCAGCCCTACTAATTGTGCATAGGCACAGAGATCATTTGTTTTGGCTTGCATGTCTATGTCTATGGAAGAGCAACTTCATCTTATCTACAGCCAAGGTCCTCTGTGTGAAAGTCCATTGTATGCCCCTTGATTGTTCATGGTCTTTCTTATTACCCAATCCAGTGCCAGTAAAAAGTTTGTGGGTGACACAATACATTCTTGTCTGATGCCTTTTGTAACTTCAAATGGCTTAGTCAGTTCACTGTTTTGTAATACGTGGCATGTCATGTTTTCATAGATGTTCTGCATAACGTTCACACATTTCTGAGGGATTCCATAGTGTCATAGCAACTTCCATAAACCTGTTCTATCCAGTGTTTCAGAGATGACTGCTATTCGATGGATAATTCTATGATGATACATAGGGTTACCATTTGATCTATACATGATTTCTATAGTCTGCACCTTGTCTGTTATTGTCGTAACCTTGCCTTTAACACTTTCTTTATTCTGCCTAGAATATATGCTTACATGTCATCTATTTAAGGGGGGGAAACCCAAACGAACCAGTAACTCAACTTTCATGTATGAATCTTGATCAGATCTCTCCACATACAAATATGTTTATACTTGTATGTATTCATTTTTCATATATGCTTGATCCAAGGAGTTTCAGCCGAGAAAGAGTTGCATGATTTAGCCCTATGTATTATGCACAGAGAATTTATATAATTCTGAATGGCACTGAGCTACAAAGTTTCACTGATAGTTTTTTTCCTAAATTTGTCTTGAATTTTTGTTTTAAAAAGATCCTGACACAACCTTGTGTTTTGACAACTATACAGTATTACTTAGGAAGGGGAAGAAAACGCTTTAACACTATTTTTAAACTAAAATGCATACAACTGTTGTTACATTTTAATGACTACATTTGGCAGAAAGGAGCAATTAAACCAAATCCAGACAACTACCAAACTGTCTTTTCAATGTTTTTGCTACTTGAGATCTGTTTTACAGGCTTCCAATGATAATGTCTCTACAATCTTTTAAATATTCCTCTGTGTTTTTTGGTATGCTGTGTGCACTAGAATGCAATCAGCATCTGCTAATTTCTGTCCATTAAATGTATTATCATAACACACAAGTATGATGTTTTATTTGTATGGCTGAAATGAGACTTATGACCCATAATCCATCATCTTCCTGTCATATTTTTATATGTTGTCTATTCAATTCCCAGGACAATTTAGAAAGCGTAAAGCAAAACTCTGTTTAAGTTATTGACCAGCTGCTGAAGTGTCCAGCTGAAGAGGTCATTGTGTTTTCTTTTTGCTGAATCTAGCAGTAGTTGTTCACTCTAAGCCAAGCATAATACAAATTGAATGTCCACAGAAGCTTGCAGTTGAACTACCATGTCTAAACTTTCTAGCAGGCATTTTTCTGAAAGTATCATAATTCAGCAGACTGTGATTAGAAAACATAGGGTGAGTTAAAATTTTGTAAGATACACATAAACATTGGACCTTATCATGTTTCAGTAAAGAAAATCACTAGATTACATGGTATAAATAGGAAAACACTTTTGGAATTGTCTCTTTTTAAGCAAGGGATTTTATTGTTTCAAATTACATTATTTCAATAGTTAAGGGTGTATTACTCTTTCCATTATAAAGCCCTGTTATCTGGGACTTGTAACTAGTCTAAAATGTGTTCTAGGCAAAAAAAGCCTTTAGCACACTACATTTCATCTGTAGGGATGGCTATATTTTAGTGAGTTTTCAGAAAGAGTTAGTATGGCCGTTTTCAAGGTATATTCATGAATAAATAAATAAAATATTAAGTATTTGCTTTGCCATATAGAAGTTCAGAATTAAAGCTTGTATGCCATCCTTTACTCTTTCAGTTGTACAGGACTCCCTAGCAGTGGGTGGTCTGACATAGCATACCTGCAGCAATACCTAGGCACAGCAGGTGAGTTAAGGATGGAGTTTCAGCACTGATTTTGAATTTCCTTTTTTTTTTTTAAATCTTCCTACTCTTATTCAGCTTAAAGTGTACCCATCTCCAAAGGCAAGCTTGCTTTCCTGTGGTTTTCCCTTCCAGGCCTTCTCCCAAGTTGATTATATACATGAGAGAATTCAGCTTCCTCGTATTGTGGCAGTAGTGGATCTGTCATAGCTTTGCCTTCTATCAGACCCTACAAGGAGCATTCCTGCCTGAAAGGGTGTTGGGGAGGGAATTAGAACTCTTCCACAGGAAAGGTGGAAAAAAGGAGGTAATTTACTATTATCGTGCCAGTGTATCTTGCTACAGATGCCATCCTAGGCCTGGTCCACACTAACCCCCCACTTCGAACTAAGATACGCAACTTCAGCTACGTTAATAACGTAGCTGAAGTCGAAGTACCTTAGTTCGAACTTACCGCGGGTCCAGACGCTGCAGGCAGGCTCCCCCGTCGACTCCGCGTACTCCTCTCATGGAGCAGGAGTACCGGCGTTGTCGGCGAGCACTTCCGGGATAGATCCGGGATCGATTTATCATGACTAGACAAGTCGCGATAAATCGATCCCAGAAGATCAATTGCTTACCGCCGGACCCGGAGGTAAGTATAGACGTACCCCTAGAAAGAGAGAAGTGGAAGGTACATGGAATCAAAGACAAAATGCAGACAGAAGAAACTGATTACAAAACTAGAAATACATACTATAAAAGTGGTGTTAAAAATTAGCACTGAAATTTTATGACTATATATCCTCAAAAACAGAAAAAAACAATGACTTTGTTTAACAGATATTTAAGCTCGATTAAGGGAAACCGCCACACACTTAAAAGCATGGAACTGTCGACTAACTGTATAGGCTGCATTTTTCAAACATCCCCCAAATATAATATTTTCATTTATAGACTCTATTCCTCTATAAATAAGACGCATGCTCCTCCGACATATACAGTAGTACAATCCACATGCCATATCCCTTGTCACTGCGGTGTGTAACACAAAACCTTAACTCTGATCTCAGTGAAATAAATATACACACATGTTAGCTATCTGGGCATATTTGAACTGTATGATGTTATTTTCCCATGTGCAACCATGAGTCGAATCTGTCTTTCTAAGTGATAGTGTGATTAAGTGGGGACCCCCAAAAAGTTGGATATGTCAAGTAAAATTTGATATTTAAATATCAACAACTTAAAAATGGTTTGATCATATGCTTTCTAATTTTTGAAATAAATTCTCATGTGCCTGAGAAGTAATACAAAAAACACTTGTGCAAAGTTAAATAGGGCTTACCATGGAATCCTGGTTACATCGTTGCCTAGAGAGTTTCTGCTGAGTGGTTCAAAATGCAGGGTAATTTTCAATTAAAAAAAAAGTGTGACCACTTAAAAAAAAAAAACAGTAAGGTGCCATTGAGCTGTGGACCTGTTACTACCATAAATACATAAATAACACAATCCTTAAAAAATGAGGATTAGAGCACTTAAAAACCCCCAAAAAAGCCATTATACTGCACACACAATTTTTCCCCTGGGGAGAGGATGAGAAAGAGAACACACCACACAAGTCAGAGGTTAGCCACCTCACTTAAAGAACTGCTGGAAGGAGCTCAGTGGGCAGTACCAAAACCTATATAGGATAACATAGGCTAGGATAGATCAGAATAGAACCCTAATCCCGTTAGCTACATAAAACAAAAACCTCTACCACTTAAACTAAGGTCAAACCACTGTTACAGTGCAGAAATATGCAACCAGCTAACAGAAGCCAAAAGTACTCTCTCTTCTACACACTATGCTTACAATTATAATGTCTGACCATTTTTACTAGAAATACATGAGAAAATCACAAGCATTTCCCCCCCCCTAAACAGTATTTGTCTTTCACAAGTTTCATAATTTCTGTATGTTAGTTGCTCTGGAGTTGACAGGATTTATTCAAAGATCTTGACATTTACTGTATATGTGGCTCAGTGTGATGACATTATTATGCTCCTAACAGTGCTCTGGAAGCTACATGTATTTTTTCCCATCCACTTTCAGGAACAATCTTAGCAATGGCCAAGTTAATTATACCATTGTTAATTTGTGTGTTTTCTTATTCAATTTAAATGTATAACAAACTGCAAACAACCTGTCTGACCTGATCCCCATAAGTCTCTCAGCACACAAGTCTTCCATTGCTCCCTCCAAAACATGCAGGCACACACACACACACACACACACACACACACACACCCCGTCACCGTCACCCTCCAACATAATTCAACATAGAAGTCTTCCCCCACCATGCATCACAGCCAAAACATGTGCAGGTCCCTGACACACATTGCAAACCACACACACAGTACCCCTACAGCAGCTACAGGCCCCCCCACAACCAACATGCACAAAGTGAATGAGCGAAGGGTGAGGCTGCCCCACTCCTCCAATGAGTTTCACCAGAATTCGCAGAATCTGAGCTTAAAAAATTCTAGCCCTTTTGGAGAAAAAAATAACAACAACCTTCAAAATGTGAACTATGTACAAATGAATGCTTTGCCTAGCCTAGCGTGAACTAGCTCATTCATTTCAATATAGTTTTAATTCTGAAGAGAAGATTGTTAAGAGTTTCACTCAGTCCATACAGATGAGTTGATCAACTGAATGCTGATATTATTTCCCCACTGACTTTTTCCAAATATCTCAGCTACTCTGTAGAACATACAAATGTGGAACATACCATGAGATGGACCTATTTTCCTTTATGCTCTGAGGGAATAAAGTTTATCCTCTCACTTGACTTTCTTGAAGTTTCCTTGGGAGCTTTCCTTTTCCCTTCCCAGCAACCACATTCTGGTCTGTGGGCAACCAATACCATGGAAGGTTAGGTTTCACTTCTCAGCCTTGTTGTGGTTATGTAGACTCTACTTCAGTCTTCACATGTTTGTGCAAGACAAACAGAGTTACTGTGCTCCTCTGATTATATCAAAATCTTCCCTGGAAGAGTCAACAAGGGGGAAGTGTGCAGTGTTTTGGTAGTCGTAGTGGGAATATTAGAGGGACAAGGTGGGGAAAAGGTTGTCTCTCTCACTAACCGAAGTTGGTCCAATAAAAGATATTACCTCACCCACCTTGTCTCTCTAACAAGGGGGAAGGACAGTTACAGTGCATATTGCAGCTCACTCACATAGATGTCTCTGGGGATCATAAATTATGTTTCTCTAGAGAATACAAAGCTTATTTGAGCTCTCATAGAGAGAGAGTAAAAAAGCTTGCTATTTCTCATGTGACTCATTATGTACCCAACATTGTAGATAAATTTACAGAGACAAAGGGGGAAATAATATTTACTTAGTGTGTTAATGTGACTGATTTGGTTCCCTTTGTTATAAATGTAGCCTGTAGTGAATGAAATATGAAGCCTTGAGCTGTAAGCAGAAAACTCAGAGTAAAACAAAGAAAAAACCCCAAAGCAGTTTAAGAAATTATGCACTTAAAGATAGTGTTTTATTTCTGTCCTGGGTTCACATAGTTTTTCATATTTCTCAATCTAATATATTTAATATAAAGCTCATCGAAAACTTAAATGTGCTCTTTAGGAACTCACTCCAAGCTCCCCCTCTTATTTTCATTTTTTAGTCTCTATGAAGCTTGTGGGACAAAGCACTTGAAAAAATCTTTGGTGGTGTGATATTGTATATTTATATAATAAATGGATTAGTTACTCCTATTTTATAATTTTGAGCTGATTTATATTTCTCCCTTTTTATCTCTTATGCTGCTAAGGATGATCAAGAGAAATCACTACATACTTTTTTATTATTATTTCTGTCAGCTAGTTAAACTGGAACTTAATTTTTTGGGGTAACAGCAATTTTTTCTCTTTTGTTCTTCAGTATTTTTGTTCTGTACTTGTATTATCTTTTGTCACTTCTAATGCACATTGATGTGAGTGTAAAAACGCAATAAATGTATGTTTAATTAAAGTCATAGTACATGTGCAAGTGATAGAACTTACATATGCAAAACTCAAAAACTATGTGTGCAGAACTGTCTGTGCACAAATGGAGGCCAGGTTGACATCCTTTTGAAAATGACCTTATATTGTTTTGCTTGTTGGAAAAGATGTGTGCCCCTTTAAGAGCCAGGGAATGACTTTCTGCTGCAGCCACACACCAGGTCAGCAGAGGGTCGCAGACCCATGCGCCCCCCCCCCCCCCCCGCCAGGTGACCAGAAGAGAGGGGAGACTATATAGGTCCATGCTGGTGCAGGCAAAGCCCTCTTTTACCAGAATCAGGTGAAACAGCACCCATCCTCCCACCCATGGAAATAGTGAAATACCAGGTTTTGTCTGGATCTGCTGTGGGCATTGTGCTAGACACTCCTTTCTCTGGGGGCTGGGAAGGACTGTTTCCCTTATTGCCACATTGGCCAAGAAGAAGTTGTTGTTGTTTTTTCACCTTCCCCATGGTGGGTTCAGGGGAGGGCTTAGTTGGGGCAAAAAATGAAATGGGAGTTAGGCCATGATGTTGCAACTCATTATGTAAACATGGGGTGTATGTCCAGTGCAGGTAGTCAGTAGGAAAAGGATATAGTGATCAGATAAAATGGATTGGTAGAGAATTTAAAAGGAGGTATTCTTGAAAGGAGTGAAAACGGGGAGATGGGTAGGTTGGGGCTCCTAACTGGTAAGACAGCGAGCTGACCTCTCTTCCTTTATCCGGCCCCCTTAATCCTCATACAAGGGAGGCAGAATGGTGAGGTCCCAGCAGCAGGTTCATTGGGGACCAGAGCTGATAAAAGCCCCACAGGTTTATATTGAAATGATTATTGAATTACCTGCACTGTACACTTTTATCTGCTGAGCACTCCCAAACATTTAATAATAAATTTGTGGCCTAATCAAACCACATCCAGTGTTTCCTGTCCTTCTTCCAGCATAGCAACACTCTATAGCATCTCATGGGCTTCTCAGTAGGTCTACCTATTGTGCTGCTCCTTCTCATGTGTCCCCCTTGCCTTTCAGTAAGACACATGCCTCTCAACCTTCAAACATGCCAGTGTAGGACACATCCAAGTGTGGCAGAGGCCACCTTGGCTAACAGCAAGGACTGTGACCAGATGAACTCCAGAACTAAACAACACAAGCCATTATAGCTGCACTAAAAAGCTATGCTCACAAGCTCAGAGCTGTCACAGACTTACATCCTCTGTCAACTGGGCACAGAAGGGCGATGCATAAAATACACACTGAACAGTGAGGTATACATGCATAATGTGTGACAAAAGCTTGAAATCTGAAATATGTATTGATAATTCCCATAATAATTTACAGATTATTATACTTTTTCAGTACAAAATCTGTTTTAGAGTGGTCTTCTCACTGTAAGTTACATGCAACTATACCATCCCCTCCCAGAGATCCTCATCAGGGTTTGAGCACTTGACCTTCAGATCCCTAGTTTAGATCCTTATTACTTAAACTACAAAAATAATTGCTGGCTTTTTTTTAGACCAGCCACTGGAGGAGAATTGATACATGCTTTTCTGGTAGGTTGCACATCTTTTTAGTAGTCAGCAGTGGAATATGGGTGATCAGGAATTCTGGATTCTCTCTTTGGCTCTGGGAGAGGAGTGTGGTAAACAGAGAGCCAAACTTCCAGCGCATTCACACTAAGGGCCTGTTTCACCATTTTATTATGCCAACAACCTTAATGCTGGCATTTCCTAGCTTTTGGTTGCTTGACTTTGTAACCTTAATAACAACATTATTTTCATATAGTTTTTGTTTCCCTTTTTCTTTCTTTTTTGTCTCATTGAATTATATACATACATTTTACAAAAAGACAAGACAAAGCAGGTCATGATAACATTCTATAAATATCTAAAGAGTGAGAGAGCACAAATATTTTAGATTGATATACAGGGATATAATTAGAAGTAATGGGATGAAATCAAGACAGAGAAAACTTAGAGTGAATATCAAAGTAATTTTTTTAACTATGAGCAATATTTTCTCATGAGGGGAAAAAGAGAAAGCCTCATCAAAATAAAGGCAGTAGAATTGCTCTGTATTTAGTGTTGTATAAATGAGAGCAGAATTTGTCTGTGTATGGGAATTTATAGTATTTCACCATTTCCAAGTATTCCCGACTTGTGACAGACTAAAGCTAACATGATCTCCTTTAAGTCATTCTTGCCCTGTTTCAAGCACTGAGGGGAATGCAATAAAACAAACAGCTTTCCACCTTGTCAAAGTACACACAGGAGCACATCAAATCCCACTCCTCAATATTGCTTAAAGGGTTATGGGGTATACAGCAATTCAGGAAAACCAGAATGCAAAGAAAAGTATACAGGAAACCAATTCTACCTTTGCTATATAGTAGGAGGGCATAGTTAGTCAGTTATCAGCATGCATATATTCACATGTGAATAAGCATTAAGTTCAAAAATGCAACTAGCCTATTTAGTATGTGATCTGGTGTCAGTTTTTGTGAGGGCCTGCAAAGAAGTGTTCCCAACATAATCAAAGTGAACCTAACAACATAGATCTATCTTTGTAGCAAGAAGTTTTTCTTCTGTGGAACCGCAAAAAAAAACCATCCAGAAATTCAGATGTTTACCTAATCTATCCAAACTATGAAGTTCTAGCTCTTGTGAGGCCTCAGCAAATCAGATCTCTTTCCCCATAGTAGACCATTCAACAGATCTCCAAATAACCCCTCCCCTTATCACTCCTAGTTTGGATTGTCTTTCTTGGTCATGATGGAGTGGAACCAGATGTCTTGTAATGTGCAGACAATACAGCCAAATCCTCCTATAGCATATGCCCTCCTGATTTTCAACCCACTGACCCCACAGGACATTTTCATATTCCCACCACCAAACTTCCTTCATGCTCCTTCCCTGCAAACTTTTTCTGGGCCCTCCTTCCCCAGAGGGCCACCCTGTTCAACCCACATTGGCCCCTTTCCCGTGGCACTCCACCTTCCTGCACTCATCAGCCTATTCCCTTCAGCACTATCCCTCCTTCATCAGGATACTTTTGTCCACACAAAATTCTCCTACCTTCCACTACCTGTCCCCACCCCAACTAAAACTTTTCTACCCACAAATTGGAAAATGTATCATAGTTGTGCAGACAAATCATCATATAGATTTCTATAGGGTCAGCTGATTTCTGTTGGCACTCGTGGTAATTGCAAGCATGAATTAGGCATGCATTTTATTAGTGCAAGTGCACATCTAAAGTATTTGAAAACAAGCCCTTTAAGTCTTTGCTCCCCACAATATTTTTTCTGAATTCTTTCATATGGCTATTATTTCTTCAACCATCTCAATTCTTTTCTATTACAAATTTTTCCCCATTAGTGATTCATTTTGTTTTCTCTAATTGTATTTCTTTCCTTCTTTCTCCCATCTTTTTTACTTTCCATGTTCATTATTTGTATTTCCTTTCCTGTATGTTATTTTTTTATCCTCATCTCTAGCATACCTCTTCCCTCAGGTGCTCACCTTCTGCCCCTTACCCATATCATCCTCAAAAGAACAGGGCCCTTCTCTCTCTCTCCATCCAGCTGCCCACTCCCCAGGCCTCTCTTTCCTTTCTCTTCACTCCCACAACCTAATCTCCCCATCTTAATCTATCTCTGCACTGGTATCTGCAAATCCCTTTTTCTGCCCCCTGCAGGCTCCCAAAATTTCCTTTAAACCTGCATTTTCCTAAGCACTCCCAGCATCCATAATTTCAACTATGATCCCATATCAGCCCAGCTTCCTCAGTGCTCCTCAGAGTGTCCCCAAGATTCCCCAGGGCTCCTTCTTACACTCAGGCTCCCCTGTGTTCACTACACACCCCCATACCACCAAAGAAAGAGGCATGGAAGCAGCTCAGCATTACCATGAGTTGATCTCTGCAAGATGACTTAGAGGAGTGGGGGAGATGTGGTTTGTAGATCACTGTCACCTCTCTGTTATGGCAGTTCCTAGGACTTTCATGTCCTATGTTTCTGAGGCAGGGTCTCGCAGCCATCCCCTGAGACCACTTTGCTCTTGGCACTACCCCTGAAATAAGTTTCCAATTGCTTTGGAGCCCCTTCATGATCTCAAAGGCCCTTGGAAGTGGAGTCCTAGTCAGGGCCGGCTCCAGCATTTCTGCCGCCCCAAGCAAAAAAAAAAAAAAGCCGCGATCACGATCGGCGGCGGCAATTGGAAAAAAAAAAAAAAGCCGCGATCGGCGGCGGCAGTTCAGCAGCAGGTCCTTCGCTCCTAGAGGGAGTGAGGGACCTGCCGCCCCCGAATTGTTGCAGGTGCCGCCCCTCTCCCTTGGCTGCCCCAAGCACCTGCTTGTTAAGCTGGTGCCTGGAGCCGGTCCTGGTCCTAGTCGGTGGAGCTGTTGTCACAGAAAGGGGACAGGGAACAACAATTCCCAGGGATCAGCCACTTGAAAGCAGGCAATTTGTGCATGACAAGGGTTATGCAAGAACTTCAGGAGAACTCACAAAATCCAATAAAACATGGACTTTCCACGCAAACAGGAAGATTCGAAGGAAGGGTAATACCCCCTATGCCTGAAACCACGTATTTTGAAAAGGGAGGGGGAGGAAGGGATCCTCTGGTTCTTAAAGAGGAGGTAGTGCCTTGGAAGAGCTGAGTCATATGTGTCTGTGTGGGGCAGGATGAAGATGGGTGTGGACTGAGAAATGACATTATTCTCATAATATTTTCTCCTCAATCCCAGTTCTAGAGGACACATGCTGGATTTTTTGCTCAGCACCAGAAAAAAAACCAATTATCAGGTCTTTAAATTTTCTGGGGTTCTGATAAACATCTAAAAGTTTGAGTGTATTCACAAATCCATGGATAAACTTTGGCTAAGCATCAAAACTTTGGATGTTGATCCCAACTGAGCCCAACTGTTAAAGCGTAATTTTTTCTTTCTCACATCCTGATGCTGCTGTAATGTGAACAATAGACTCAATTCTTTATTCCTCTGTGCCTGTGCTGGGCTCAAGAAAAGCAGACTGAGAGGTAAAAAGGGGCTTGAGGCCCATGGGCAGCTGAGAATGTGCAGTGTGTTCCTGCCCCTCACCTTCCTAGAGACAGAGTGCAAGGAGGAAAGGCATAGAACAGTTCTGCTGGTTCTACATGAAATGGGGAACCCTGCTCCCATAACAAATGTATTATCTCAGGGCCAGTTCCACCTGCTAGAAGGAGGAGTATAAAGGTACAGCAGAAGAAAACTGATCCCTTTGCCTCTTTTAATGGTTTTGTAACCACTTCCACTATTCAATATATCAGGCTTCTTGTAATTGTTAAGCCATTGGTATGTGTGCTGGGTGTGTTATGAAGCAGAAGGTCGAAGGTCAGATGCAGTCATAAGAACATCAGAATATAAGAATGGCCATACTGGGTCATATCAATGGACCATCTAGCTCAGTATCCTGTCTTCCCACAGGAAGCCAATGCCAGATGATTCAAAGGGAATGTACAGAACAGGGCAATTATCAAGTGATCTATTCCCTGTTGTTCAGTCCCAGCACCTGCAAGTCAGAGGCTTAGAGATCCCCAGAGCATGCAGTTTCATCCCTGATGACCTTGGCTAATAGCATTGATGGAGCTATCCTCCAGGAACTTATCTGATTCTTTTATGAACCCAATTATATGTCTGGCCTTCACAACATCCCCTGTTCTAGGAAATAAAAATCCCTATGATTTGAGAAGTAGGAGTGCCGTTCACTGTGCCCAAGATGCAATATGGAGAGGCTTCTTGTGCACGCTGGCTTGCAGTCATACACAATCCATCCTTCATATTTAGTTTCTCTGATGCAGTGGACAGCAAGGATACCAATTACTAGTATTGTGTTTGTAGAAAATAGGTAACTGTCAAAAAATGCACCATACATAGGTCACTCATATACTTATGGTTGGTATTTACTTTCACCCATTACTGACCTGGTACCTATTTGAACCATGGACCTAAGTGGAAGATACAATACCCTTCTGGCAATGCCTTTTTATATCAAAATAATAAGTCAAGCATTACAATTAAGCTTTATATTGCACCAAAAAACTGTATACAGATGACAGGTTACAAAGTAGCAGCTGTGTTAGTCTGTATCCGCAAAAAGAACAGGAGTACTTGTGGCAGTACTCCTGTTCTTTTTGTGTATAGATGGTTAAATTGCAAGATCAATGTTCAAACAAACAAACAAAACTAATGGCAAAATGTTATTTGTTCAAATACAAAATTGGCATGTCAGAATCATATGCTTTGCTATCTATAGGGAAACATCTCAACTGTAAGAAAATTGTAAAACTATCTGATAAGCCTAACTACAATTTTCAGTGTTGAATTGTTGCCTCTGTTTTTTAACAGTACTGTGTGATGCAGCACATATATTTAGATGAGCAAGCGAAGAAGATTAGTGTTAGAGAAATGCCTTATCCTCAAATTGTGTACATTCCATAAAGATTGATTATTTTAAAAGAAATAATCTACAGCCTACAGTACAACCACCTAACTGAAAAGTGCTGCTTGGTTGGTTAAGTGGCTCAATGCATTAATGTAATACCTTTATATTTATTTCACTGCATATAGATGACAGAAATTCCAATTCTATAAATGTTATTTTAAGTTTGGATTAAAAGGAGAGCTCTTCAAACCCAGGATTGCATATATACACTTCAGGCCTGGCAAGCCAAAAGGAAAACAAGTTATTTATTTACTGAAGTTTAAAAGTCAGGTGAACTGGTCTTTGTAGCTCTAATTAAAAGTCACAGACCACTCAGCAATTTGTCATGATCTGGATTATGCTGTGCAGAGCATGTATGCTCTCATGCTTTTTTTCCAGGGTTCATGAAAATGAATATCTGGGTCCTGATTTAACACAGTGTAACTCCAGTTTTTTATACCAGTGAAACTTCATTCAAATTAACAGTGTATTGCAGGCCTGAATCAGGCCCATGGCATTATCTTCATTACTAGAAAAAGCATATGATTTAAACAGAATGAGTCTCTCCAGTAAGATGTAGTTTTTGTTACTGGCCAGGCCAGTGTATTTAGCTGTAGGTGTAATGAAAAACAGAATTCTATATGTTTTAAAAAATTGTGAGCAACTAACTAATCAAAGGCACAAAGGTATGTAAATTGTGGATATAGATTGTTCAAGTGGCAAGTCAATACATACTCACTTAAGGCGCATGAAAATTTGACTGCAAAATGTTTTTTCAAAAGAATTTGCCAATTTTCAAATTTATGATTTTTTTTTCAAACTTGAAGCAATTTTGTGGAAAATGTTTCTCAAAACAAAAGAGGTCAGTGAATTTCCAGCTAACAGGATCAATCTGAAAATACCAAGAGAGGAGTCCCTAGAAAAATAAGCAGAATCACGGTGTTCAAAATTCTTGAGTTCAAGTCTGACCTCTGCCAGTGGCTAGGCTAAATAATATTTGAAATTTTAAAATGCTACATTAAAATATAAAAAATAAATTCTTTGTTACTTCTTACCAAGGACTTTGATTCTAATGAGTTATTGTTTCTCTCATTACACATAAGACTGAAACAAGTCTTCCTATAAAATACATAAGGTCTTACTCTCTGCTCTTTTACATGAGTTTTATATTTCTGTGACAGTCACACAGGAAAAAATCTGAAGTAATGGAGTGGAAAATTACATGTATGAGAGGGAGCATGAAAATTTGAAAAATTATGATAGTATCCCATATTCAAGGAAATAAACAAATATTTATTCTATTTTTCTCCATGGTGTTTTCTTTTAATCTCTATATACCAATGTATAAAACACAAAGAATAGCACAACAAATGAGCTTTGTTATTAACTTTTGTGGCAAACATGTTATCTCCAGCTGTGAATTTGTCAGTTCACAAAAGTTAAGCAATATTAGGATTAGCTACTAATCAGATGGGAGACTGTAGTGAGGTGGAATGGCCTCCAACTGAGCCAGAGGGGAGGAACCACTCTATGAACCCTGGTGGGCAGAGCCAGGCTATGCTCACCCCTCCCACCCGAGGGCAGAACAGGAAGTATAAAGGGCGAGTCCTGGAACTCAGTTGGGCTGCAGCTGCCGAAGGAGCCAGATGCCTCCTGCCTGCTCCAGAGCTGGGAGACTGCAGCAGACCCCGGGGAACTAAGGACTGGCCAGACCTGCTGGAGCCACCTGCTGATCAAGCCATGGAGGAGTTGCTGGGACTACTATGGACCTTCTATCCCAACGAACTGGAGGACCCCTTTGGATCCAGGTACACCCCAAGGGGAGGGGAGGAAGTGGCCCAGGGGCAGCCAACCCTAGTCTGGCTGTGTTACTGCCGGAGACCGGGTCAGCATGTTGTGGCTGTAATCCCCACTGACCCAGTGGCAGACCACTCTGCCACTTTTAGAGCCCTGGGCTGGGACACAGTGGAGTCAGGTGGGTCTGCATCCCCCTAACTCTGCCACTGCACCCCTGGGGTGGCAGTCCCCCTCTTTAGGCCAAGGAGCCTGCGTTCACCGGCCGTCTGCCAGAGTTAGGAAGCCCAACCCTCTTGTTGCTCAGCCCTGAATACAGGCCCAAGCCACTGACTGTTTATTGCCCTGCCTTGACATAGATGGCTGCAGCAGCACAGGAGCCAGCAAACAGTAGTAGTTATATGTGTGGAGGCTGGTCGGGGCAGTGTGCTGGGAGAGAAGCTGAGCCCTGCTTAGGGGGCAGGGCTTCTCTGCTTAGGGGTCCTATAAAGGTAGCCAGCCAGTCAGGCAGCGGCATAGACAGCTGCATTGGCACAGGAGTCAGCAAACAGAGCTGTAAACAGGGGAGTTTCAGTGGGAGTTTGCAAGGGGAGTCTGTGGGGGAGACTAAGAGAGCTAGGCAGAGGAATAGACAGGCTAGTGAAGGGAGTGGGTGGTGTTCTGCTGGTGTTCGGGTGCCCGTTGGGGGTTTGTTTTGCTGTGGGTGGTGGTGGTTTGGTTTGGTTTGTGTTTCCCGGAGTAATAGGTTTTAGGTGGGAGGGCTATGACCGATACAGAGGCAGCAGTGGAAGACAAAATGAGGATTACTGGATGTGGAAACTGTGGCATGTACATGATCCTGGAGGGGGTACCTGAAAAGAGTTTCGTCTGCATGAAGTGCCGCCTGATAGAGCTGATGGAAGAAAAGATCCGAGGATTGGAGATGCAGGTGGAAACTCTGGTTGAGTTTAGAAGGGGGTTCGAGCAGATGATGGCGCAAAGACATGAGGAGGCTGAAGGGAAAAGCTCAGACTTGCAGATGGAAGCAGGACCAAAGAATTCTGAGAGGAGACAGCTGGGTGAGGAAAGTGGACAGTGGAAGCATGTGACTAAGAGAACCAGGCAGAGGAAAAGACAGGTTAGTGAAGGAGAAATAGAGCTCAGGAACAGGTTTGCAGAGTTGGAAAATGAAGAAGGGGCACAGCAGGTGGTCGCTGAAGGTGAGAGGGCAAGGAAGAAGAGAAGAGCAGCTAGTCCTATAGGAAGAGGGGAAGAATCAATGGAGATAACACCAAATATCAGCCCCAGGAGGATACAGGATGGGTTGTGGAGGATTGCAAGGGACAATAGAAACCGAGAGGACTTGCAGCCAGAGGGAACAGGGGATAGACCGGAGAATCACACCATCACCAGGAAAAGGCAGGTCTACATGATTGGGGACTCCTTACTGAGAAGAATAGACAGTCCTGTAACTAGAGCTGATCCAGAGAACAGAAGGGTGTGCTGTCTGCCGGGTGCTAAGATACGGGATGTGGACCTGAGGCTGAAAAGGATCCTAACGGGAGTGGGAAAGAATCCGCTGATTGTTCTTCATGTGGGAACAAATGATACAGCTAGATTCTTGCTGGAACGTATCAAGGGAGACTGTGCCAGGCAGGCGAAGACGCTTAAGGAAATCGAGGCTCAGGTGATCTTCAGTGGGATTCTGCCTGTTCCTAGACAAGGGCAACAAAGGTGTGACAAGATTATGGTGATCAACAGATGACTCAGGCAGTGGTGCTATCAGGAGGGCTTTGGGATGTATGGCCAATGGGAAGCATTCATGGACAGAGGACTGTTCTTTCGGGATGGACTTCACCTGAGTAAGGAGGGAAATAGACTTCTAGGATGGAGGCTGACACAACTGATTAAGAGAGCTTTAAACTAGGAATTTGGGGGAGATGGTTGGGAAATGTCCAGGTAATCTCCATGCCGGAATTTAACATTGAGAGGGAAGAAAATGAAGTAAGAAAGGATACAGCAGTGGGTATGAGAATGGACATAAGGAGGAAGGGTAGTGTAGATACCAGTCTAATAGGTGATACTGGTGGTAGAATGTCTGGGCCTGGTAAAGATTGTCAGTGAAGCCAAACGACAAAAATTAAGATGTTTGTACACTAATGAAAGGAGCCTAGGTAACAAAATGGAGCAACTAGAGCTACTGGTGCAGGAAGTGAAACCAGACATTATAGGGATAAAAGAAACGTGGTGGAATAGTAGTCATGACTGGAGTACAGGTATTGAAGGCTATGTGCTGTTTGGGAAAGACAGAAATAAAGGCAAAGGTGGTGGAGTAGCATTGTATATCAATGATGAAGTAGACTGTAAGGAAATAAGAAGTGATGGAATGGATAAGACAGAGTCTGTCTGGGCAAAAATCACATTGGGGAAGAAAGCTACTAGAGCCTCCCCGGAGATAGTGCTTGGGGTGTGCTACAGACCATCGGGATCCGATTTGGATATGGATAGAGACCTCTTTAATGTTTTTAATGAAGTAAACACCAATGAGAATTGTGTGATCATGGGAGACTTTAACTTCCCAGATATAGACTGGAGGACAAGTGCTAGTAATAATAATAGGGCTCAGATTTTCCTGGATGCAATAGCTGATGGATTCCTTCACTAAGTAGTTGAAGAACCAACAAGAGGGAATGCCATTTTAGTTTTGGTTTTGGTGAGTAGTGAGGACCTCATAGAAGAAATGGTTGTAGGGGACAACCTTGGTTCGAGCGATCATGAGCTAATTCAGTTCAAACTAGATGGAAGGATAAACAAAAATAGATCTGGGACTAGGGTTTTTGATTTCAAAAGGGCTAACCTTAAAGAATTAAGGAAATTAGTTAGGGAAGTGGATTGGACTGACGAACTTGTGGATCTAAAGGCAGAGGAGGCCTGGAATTACTTGAAGTCAAAGTTGCAGAAACTATCAGAAGCCTGCATCCCAAGAAAGGGGGGAAAAGTCATAGGCAGGAGGTGTAGACCAAGCTGGATGAGCAAGCAGCTCAGAGAGGTGATTAAGAAAAAGCAGAAAGCCTACAAGGTGTGGAAGATGGGAGGGATTAGCAAGGAAAGCTACCTTATTGAGATCAGAACATGTAGGGATAAAGTGAGAAAGGCCAAAAGCCATGTAGAGTTGGACCTTGCAAAGGGAATTAAAACCAATAGTAAAGGGTTCTATAGCCATATAAATAAAAAGAAAAGAAAGAAGAAGTGGGACCGCTAAACACTGAGGATGGAGTGGAGGTTAAGGATAATCCAGGCATGGCCCAATATCTAAACAAATATTTTGCCTCAGTCTTTAATGAGGAGCTTAGGGATAATGGTAGGATGACAAATGGGAATGAGGATATGGAGTTAGATATTACCACATCCGAGGTAGAAGCCAAACTCGAACAGCTTAATGGGACTAAATCGGGGGGCCCAGATAATCTTCATCCAACAATATTAAAGGAACTGGCACATGAAATTGCAAGCCCATTAGCTAGAATTTTTAATGAATCAGTAAACTCAGGGGTTGTACCGTAATACTGGAGAATTGCTAACATAGTTCCTATTTTTAAGAAAGGAAAAAAAGTGATCCAAATAACTGTCACGGAGTGTGGGGGGACACAAGGCCCTGCACCCCTGGCTTCCTGCGATTCACCATGACTCTCAGACAGCCAGTTAAGCAGAAGGTTTATTTAGACAACAGGAATACAGTCCAAGACAGGTCTTGCAGGCACAGACAAGAGGACCCCCCTTAGTTAGGTCCATTTTGGGGTCCCAGGGCACCCCAGCTCCCTTGGGAGGTCAGAGCCCCGTCTGCCTCCCAGCCATATCACCAGCCAGCTCCCGAAAACTTCCCCTTCAGCGACCCCTCCCACAGCCTTTGTTCAGTTTCCCAGGCAAAGGTGTCACCTGGCCTCTAACCCCTTCCTTGGTTCTCATGTTACATGCTCAGGTATTTTCCCTCGGTCAGTCTCCCATCCCCCAATGCAGACTATCCTAGCCACACTCCCCTGTCAGCATTTAAAGACCACAGTAAGAACAGTCCCAGTTCATCACAATAACTATAGGCCTGTTAATTTGACATCTGTAGTATGCAAGGTCTTGGAAAAAATTTTAAAGGAGAAAGTAGTTAAGGACATTGAGGTCAATGGTAATTGGGACAAAATACAACATGGTTTTACAAAAGGTAGATCGTGCCAAACCAACCTGATCTCCTTCTTTGAGAAGGTAACAGAGTTTTTAGACAAAGAAAACGTAGTGGATCTAATTTACCTCGATTTCAGTAAGGCATTTGATGAGGTTCCACATGGGGAATTATTAGCTAAATTGGAAAAGATGGGTATTAATATGAAAATTGAAAGGTGGATAAGGAACTGGTTAAAGGGGAGACTACAACGGGTCATACTGAAAGGTGAACTGTCAGGCTGGAAGGAGGTTACTAGTGGAGTTCCTCAGGGATCGGTTTTGGGACCAATCTTATTTAATCTTTTTATTACTGACCTTGGCATAAAAAGTGGGAATGTATTAATAAAGTTTGCGGATGACACAAAGCTGGGAGGTATTGCTAATACAGAGAAGGACTGGGATATCATTCAGGAAGATCTGGATGACCTCATAAACTGGAGTAATAGTAATAGGATGAAATTTAATAGTGGAAAGTGCAAGGTCATGCATTTAGGGATTAATAACAAGAATTTTAGTTATAAATTGGGGACACATCAGTTGGAAGTAACAGAGGAGGAGACGGACCTCGGAGTATTGGTTGATCACAGGATGACTATGAGCAGCCAATGTGATATGGCCGTTAAAAAAGCTAATGCGGTCTTGGGATGCATCAGGCGAGGTATTTCCAGTAAAGATAAGGAGGTGTTAATACCGTTATACAAGGCACTGGTGAGATCTCATCTGGAATATTGTTTACAGTTCTGGTCTCCCATGTTTAAGAAGGATGAATTCAAACTGGAACAGGTACAGAGAAGGGCTACTAGGATGATCCGAGGAATGGAAAACCTGTCTTATGAAAGGAGACTCAAAGAGCTTGGCTTGTTTAGCCTAACCAAAAGAAGGCTGAGGGGAGATATGATTGCTCTTTATACATATATCAGAGGGATAAATATCAGGGAGGGAGAGGAATTATTTAAGCTTAGTACTAATGTGGACACAAGAACAAATGGATATAAACTGGACATTAGGAAGTTTAGACTTGAAATTAGATGAAGGTTTCTAACCATTAGCGGAGTGAAGTTCTGGAACAGCCTTCCAAGGGGAGTAGTGGGGGCAAAAGACATATCTGGCTTCAAGACTAAGCTTGATAAGTTTATGGAGGGGATGGTATGATGGGATAGCCTAATTTTGGCAATTAATTGATCTTTGATTATTAGCAGGTAAATATGTCCAATGGTCTGTGATGGGATGTTAGATGGGGTGGGATCTGAGTTACTACAGAGAATTCTTTCCTGGGTGCTGGCTGGTGAGTCTTGCCCACATGCTCAGGGTTTAACTGATCGCCATATTTGGGGTCGGGAAGGAATTTTCCTCCAGGGCAGATTGGCAGAGGCCCTGGAGGTTTTTCGCCTTCCTCTGCAGCGTGGGGCATGGGTCACTTGCTGGAGGATTCTCTGCACCTTGAGGTCTTTAAACCATGATTTGAGGACTTCAATAACTCAGACATAGGTTAGGGGTTTGTTACAGGAGTGGATGGGTGAGATTCTGTGGCCTGCATTGTGCAGGAGGTCAGACTAGATGATCATAATGGTCCCTTCTGACCTTAAAGTCTATGAGTCTTTAGGCCAAGGAGCCTGCGTTCACCGGCCGTCTGCCAGAGTTAGGAAGCCCAACCCTCTTGTTGCTCAGCCCTGAGTACATGCCCGAGCCACTGATTGTTTATTGCCCTGCCTTGACTAAGAGCTGGGCCCCATATCTATTTGCTCCTCTGCCTTGATTGCAGGCTAGAGATCCCAACTGACTACTGCTTGGCCTGGATGGTCAGCCAGAGCCACAGGGTGTGTGTTGCCTAGCTAATTCCCTAACCGTGGGTGATGCCCAGTGACATAGTGAAGCGGAGTGGCCTCACACTGACCCAAAGGAGGAGAATGTGGGCAGCGATCTGACCCCTGCAGTAAGGGGTCCTGTACATGCCACACCTTAGCTATCCCTAGTGGGAGAGATGGATCTCAACAAGCTCCTTAAGTATCTGTCTGAGAGCCAGCAACAGCAGCAGGCGTCACAACTCCAGCAACAACAACAACTGGTGCAGTAGCTGGGGGCCCAACAACAGCAGCTGCTCTGGGAGTTGGGGGCCGCATACTGGGAGCAGCAGCAACAGTGTCTCCAACAGCTTGCAACCCTGCTGCCCAGACCCAGTGGGCAGACCCAAGGGGATGCGATGAATCCCCCTGCTTCCCTGTTGCCCTTACGCCTTTCCAAGATGAGACCTTCTGGTGACCCTGAAGCGTTCCTTGTGACCTTCGAGCAGGTCGCGGTGGTCACCGGGTGGCCTCCGGAGCAGTGGGCCACCCTCTTGGCCCCCTACTTGATGGGGGAAGCCCAGACCGCCTATCGGGGGGCTCCAAATCGATGAGACATGAGACTACGGATGCGTAAAGGCAGCCATTTTAGATGCCAGAGACCTTCCACCAGCGATTTCAGGCTAAAACCTACCCACCAGGGGCCCAGCCATAGGTCGTAGCCCAGGAGATAAAGGACCTCTGCTGGCAGTGGCTACACCCTGAGCAATACTCGGCCAGCAAGGTTGCTGAACAGATCACCCTAGAGCAGTTTATCCATGTCCTCCCATGCCAGGAGGACTTAGTGTGGCTGTCACCTTAATGGAGGACTTCTTGACATCTGGTTCGATGCTCTCTGGCCTGGTGAGGCAGCCCAGGCCCAAGGCCGAATGACACCCTGGATTCCAAACTCCTGATGCCAGGGCCAATGACTCCCTCGGCGACCTGAGCCCACGTGGCACAGATGATCCAACGGCTCTGACAAGAAGTGTTGAGATTATAAATCCAGTCCCTCCATGGAGGGGATCCCCAAGCCAGGCTGACTGAAGGTGGGACCCTGCTTCTCCTGCAATCGGTTTGGACACTTATAACACAAATGCCCCAAGATGGACTGTAGCTTTGGCCATATCTAGACCAGAGAGTTTCGTGCTCGCTGACAGTCCACCATGAAACTGACAACTGCTGTGGAACTTGGGTAAAAACAGGTCACAGTTCTCATAGACTCAGGCTGTGCGCAAACCCTTTTCTGCCAAGAGTTTGCCCCTGACCCCGCACAAGCTCCAGTGTATACACAGGTATGTAAAGTCGTACCTCAGCCCCCAGATCTCTCTGACCATAAAAGGACTGACACATGTTATAACCGTGGGGTTGGCCCACACACTCACCTATCTGGTCATCCTTGGACGAAACTGGCCAGTGTATGCCAAGCTGCTTCAGACTATGGGTCGCAGGACATCCCCCACCCAGGTAGCCATGGACGAAGACCTCATTGGGAAAGGAGATGGGGAAGCTGAGAAACCCCAAGAGGAACCCTCTGATTAACCCACGATTCCAACGCCACCTCCAGAGCTCCCGGAAGAAGTTCCCGTGACGACCCTCTGTCATAACTATAAAGGGAAGGGTAACAGCTCTCCTGTGTACAGTACTAAAATCCCTCCTGGCCAGAGACTCCAAAATCCTTTTACCTGTAAAGGGTTAAGAAGCTCGGGTAACCTGGCTGACACCTGACCCAAAGGACCAATAAGGGGACAAGATACTTTCAAATCTTGGGGGGGGGGGGAAAGGCTTGTGTGTGCGCTCTTTGTTTTAAGGGGTTGTTCGCTCTTGGGACTGAGAGGGACCAGCCATCAATCCAGGTTCTCCCCATCTTTCTAAACAAGTCTATCATATTTTAAACTTGTAAGTAAAAAAGCCAGGCAAGGCGTCTTAGTTTTACTTTGTTTTCTCAACTTGTAAATGTACCTTTTACCAGAGTGTTTATCTTTGTTTGCTGTACTTTGAACCTAAGACAGAGGGGGGTCCTCTGAGCTCTTTAAGTTTGATTACCCTGTAAAGTTATTTTACATACTGATTTTACAGAGATGATTTTTACCTTTTTCTTTAATTAAAAGCCTTCTTTTTAAGAACCTGATTGATTTCTCCTTGTTTTAAGATCCAAGGGGGTTTGGATCTGTATTCACCAGGAGTTGGTGAAAGGAAGGAGGGGGGAAGGGTCAATTTCTCCTTGTTTTAAGATCCAAGGGGGTTTGGATCTGTATTCACCAGGAGTTGGTGAAAGGAAGGAGGGGGGAAGGGTCAATTTCTCCTTGTTTTAAGATCCAAGGGGGTTTGGATCTGTATCCACCAGGAGTTGGTGAAAGGAAGGAGGGGGAAGGGTCAATTTCTCCTTGTTTTAAGATCCAAGGAGTTTGGATCTGTATTCACCAGGGAATTGGTGAGAGGTTTCTAAAAGCTTCCCAGGGTAGGGAATGGTGGCAGCGGACCAGAACTAAGCTGGTAGTTAAGCTTAGAAGTCCTCATGCAGGCCCCCACACTTGTACCCTAAAGTTCAAAGTGGGGATACAGCCTTGACACCCCCCCTTACAGATTTTTTTTCAGTGACCAGAAGGATGACTCCACCATCAGCCGGGCTTACAAACAGGTAGCCCGGGTTGCTGGACATGTGACTGATCCCCTGAGGGATGCACAGTGGCCCTGATTCGAGCTGACAGGTGATCATCTCTACTGTGTCGATCGGGACTCAGGAAGTCGGGACACAATTGGTCATCCCCCACTGTCATAGGAAGGCCATCTTGAAGCTCACCCATAGCTCCCTGCGGCTGGCCATTTGGAGCAAGAGATGACACTGGCCCAAATTCTATCTGATTTCTTCTGGCAGGGGTCCATTGTGAGGTGAGGGATTATTGTATTTCGTGCCCAGAGTGCCAAATTGCCACTCTGCCCCAGGGGTGTCAAAAGCTCCCTTGGTCCCATTGCCCGTTGTGGGGGGTCCCCTTTGAGCGTGTTGCGCTGGACCTGTGGGGCCCTTCCCAAAGAGTAACGCTGGGTTCCATTATATCCTTGTTCTGATGGACTATGCTACCCGCTTCCATGAGGCTGTCCCACTATGGAACACCGCTGTCCGCACCATTGCAGCAGAGCTGGTAAAGATCTTTGCCTAAGTTGGACTACCCTGGGAAATCCTCACAGACACAGGGACCAACTGTACTTCCCGAGTGCTCCACCAGGTGTTCACCATATTGGGCATTAAGAAACTACAGACCAAGGTATACCATTCCCAGACCGATGGGCTGGTTGAATGTTTTAACAGGACCCTAAAAGACATGCTATGAAAGTTTCCCTCACAAGAATTACACCAGTGGGACCAGCTGATCCCATCGCTATTGCTTGCTATTAGGGAGGTGCCACAATTGTCTAACAAATTCTCCCCCTTTGAGCTCCTGTACTGCCGGCAGCCCCATGGCCTGAAGGATCTAATGAGAGAGGCCTGATAGAACATCCCTTCGGCCGCCCAGGGACTGTTGCAGTACGTCCTGCAGTTGGAGGGATTCCTGGCTCGGGCAGGTGCCCTTGCGAAAGAAAATCTGCAGGTGGACCAAGGAGCCCAGGAGCAAAGCTACAATCAGGGGACCTGGGCCCACACCTTTGAGACCGGGGACAGGGTGCTCCTGCTTCTTCCCTCAGAGGATTCAAAGCTCCTTGCCTGCTGGCAGGGCCCTTATGAAATAGTCCACCAGGTGGGACCAGTCACATTCGAGGTTCACCAGCCGGACCGGAAAAAGAAGAAGCAGATCTACTACATCAACCTCTTGAAGCTTTGGCATGCATGTGAGGGACTGCTGATCACCCCATACCCTCCCGAGCTGGCCCTAGGTCTCCAGGTTCCTGATATGTTCAAGACTGAGGAGCCACAATTGGGTGACAACCTGCCGAACAACAGAAACAAGCCCAGTGCCTGCAGAAGGCCTTCTGAACAACTTTCACTGCACCCAGGTCAGATCATGGATCTGCGGCACACTATCCAGATGACCCATGGGCAGGTAGTCCAGACGACCACCTGCCCCCTCCCGCGACAGATGCATGAGATCGTTGAGAAGGAAGTCCAAGTGATGTTGGAATTGGGGTCGTTGAGCGATCATGGAGCGAGTGGCGCAGTCCCAAAGTCTGATGGGACTCTCCGATTCTGTATAGACTTCTGGAAGGTAAACGCAATCACTAAGTTCAATGCCTAGCCAATGCCCTGGATCGATGAGCTCCTTGGCCGTCTCAGAACAACCAGGTACATTACAACACTTGACCTCACAAAAGAGTACTGGCAAATCCCCTTAGATTAAGGTTCCAGGGAGAAGACAGCCACTCTGACTGGGTTATTCCACTTCACCAGGAAGCCCTTCAGCCTCCATGGAGCCCCGTCCACCTTCCAGAGCCTGATGGATCACCTCCTGAGTCCCCATACGGTGTATGCGGTGGTCTACCTAGATGATGTAGTGATCTACACTCACCTTTGGGAAGATCATTTAAACCAGGTGGCCACTGTCCTTTGGACCATCCGGGATGCTGGCCTCACTGCCAACCCAAAGAAATGCCGGATCAGGTGGCAGAAGAGTACATATCTGGGTTACACTCTGGGGCAAGGCCTTGTGCGCGTCCCCCTAGGGAAATTCCAAGCTCTGCAGACCTGCCCAGCACCCACTACAAAGCGATAGGTACGATAGTTTCTGGGCTTAGCTGGGTATCACCGATGCTTTTTCCCCCAGTTAGCGTCTAATGCAGCACCCCTCACAGCTCTTTAAACCAAGGACAGCCCCCACTGGGTGTGTTGGTTGGCAGAATGTGAGGACACGTTCTGAGCCCCCATTAAAAGCCTGTGTCAGGAACCTGTGCTCTTCAGCCCCAATTTCAACCAGGAGTTCCTGGTCCAAACGGATGCTTCGGAGGTGGGGCTCGGGGCAGTCCTCTCCCAAGAGATGGATGGAGAAGGGCATCCCATCTTCTATATCAGTCGGAAGCTCTTCCCCCGAGAATGTAACTATTCTGTTATAGAAAAGGAGGCCTTCGCTGTTAAATGGGCTATTGATGCCCTCAGATATTATCTACTCAGGGCCCCTTTTGTACTGATCACAGACCACGCACCCTTAAAATGGCTGAATACCATGAAGAATACCAATGCCAGATTGATGAGAGGATGTCTCACTCTCCAGCAATATGCCTTCACCATCCAAAACAGGGCAGGTAGGGATAATGCCAATGTCGACTTTCTGTCTTGCCTGGGAGGGAGCCAAGAGGCCATCTCCAAAGACTTGGAACTGGACTTAAGAGGTGTGGGTGTGTAGTGAGGTGGAGTGTTCTCCCCTGGTTCCAGAGAAGGAGAGAACACTCTGTGAACCCTGGTGGGCAGAGGCAGGCTGTGCTCACCCCTTCCACCGGAAGTCAGAGGGCGGAACAGGAAGTATAAAGGGTGGGTCCTGGAGATCAGTTGGGCTGCAGCTGCCAAAGGAACCAGACGCCTCCTGCCTGCTCTGGAGCTGGGAGACTGCAGCAGACCCCGGGGAACTAAGGACTGTCCAGAGTTGCTAGAGCCACCCGCTGACCAAGCCACGGAGGAGTTGCTGGGACTATGACCGGTCTTCTATCCCGTTGAATTTGAGGATCCCCTTTGGATCCAGGTACACCCCAAGGGGAGGGGAGGAAGTGGCCTGGGGCAGCCGACCCTAGTCTTTGCTGCAGGAGACCGGGTCAGCATTTTGCCACTGGAATTCCTGCTGACCCAGTGGCAGACCACTCTGCCACTGTTAGGGCCCAGGGCTGGGATGCAGTGGAGTTGAGTGGGCCTGCGTTCCCCTACACCTGCCACTTCACCCCTGGGGGGCCAATCCCCCTCTTTAGGCCAAGGAGCCTGTGTTCACCGTCCATCTGCCGGAGTTAGGAAGCTTGACCCTCTTGTTGCTTGGCCCTGAGTACAGGCCCGAGCCACTGGCACTTTGAGGCCCAGCCTGGACTAAGGGCTTGGCCGAATAACTGTTTTTTGGCTGCTCACCCTGAGTACAGGCCCAAGCCACTGACTGTTTACTGCCTCACCCTGACTAAGGGCTGGGCGCCATAACTATTTGCTCCTCTGCCCTGATTGCAGACTAGAGACCCCAACTGATTCTGCTCAGCCCGGACGGTCAGCCAGAGGCACAGGCTGTCTGTTCCCCAGCTAATTCCCTAACTGTGGGTGATGTCCAGTGACGTAGTAAGGCTGAGTGGCCTCCCACTGATCCAGAGGGGGAAAGACCACTGCTAACTCACTGCAGAGACCAACAAGGGAAACCAAGGGTTTGTGTACACTAGAGGTTTTTCCCCCCTCTTTAACTTGAGTAGCTAACTCATTGCCCATTAATTTGAGGTAGGAAACTCATTCGAGGTCTGGACACTCGAGAGCTCAACTTAGGGTAAATCACAAACATTAGTTGTGCCTTGGAACATGTTTGTGTATTGTTCTGACTAGCACATACGAACATATTTGTTAACTTGAGTTAATTGGCAATCAATTAAACTGAGTTAAAAAAAAAATACTAGTGAAGATATACCCCGCGTGTGCTACAGAAAGTGGTCCTGGGCTTGTGGACAACATTTTCCCCTTTGAATTGGTATTGTATGAGGCTGGTGCTATAATGCACTGTGCTGTTGGAGTTGCTCAGAAGCAAGCTAGCTGCACTGAAATCAGTTAAGTTAGGGCCAGATTTTAAAGGTAATTAGGCACCTAAAGATGTAGGTACGTGCCTAGTGGGATTTTCAATTGCACCTAGGTACTTAACTCTCATTGAGTTCAATGGGAGTTAGGCATTCAGGTGTCTTTGAACAGAGATGGTGGAGGTGCATCTTGAATGGGAGGAGGTGGAGGGATAGGAGGTGGAGCAATCACCCTGACTTCAGGCTGATCCCAGGTGCAGCAGCAACAACTCCAGCCACTCTGGGTTCCATACTGGATTCCACTCCCACACAAGTGCACACAGTTACTGCCTCCTCATTGGTAGAGACGTGCCATGTCCCTGCCCACTACAGGGGGGGTTGCATACTTCGCAGGCCAGTGCCTGAAGCACCAGGCAAAAGAGTCAAAAGCGCTATGTCAAAATTTTCAGAGATTCAACCTGGATAAATAATATTTAGTACTTGTACTGTCTTTTCATATGTAACATGCTTTCTAAATATGAGTAATCATCGTAACACTCTCAATAGATAGGTTAGTATTATTTCCCATTTTTCAGCTTGGAAAATTAATGTATTGAGATTAAGGTCTACTATAAAGGACAGTATCTCTTCTGTGTATACATACTTGTGCACTCCCTTTTCCCTGTGCAAACACTTGCATGCTAGAAAAATTCTAAAATCTGCACATGCACGTTAAATAGTCTAACATTTGTACATGAGGAAAGGTTAACTACATTCCTATAAAACTCACACATGTGTGAACTCAAGTGTTCAACCATTTAAAATATGTGCATATGTGTGAGATATTTAGCACATTTTAATAAGGGTACTGTAATTACAGTGTAATTACATTGCAATTACAGTCTAATGATGCTATGGTTTGCTTTTCAAAATATAATTACCACTAATTCATATATAACTATTGCCCTTTTTGTTTTCTTCTTAATATATGTACTATTAGAATCATGATATATTAACAACATTTGTATTTACACTATTATTAAGTTATATAGTGAGCTGTAAATGAATGAGTGATAATTACAGGTAAACCAAAAAGCATAACTGTCACAGTTCAGACCAACTGCACCTGGGTTCCCTCAGTGGTTTACCAAGAACACTTACTTTAGGCTTCTAGCTCCTCAATTGTCACACTTTTGGGCCGAGACCAGAATATTTCTCCCTCCTGACCAAGGATTTTTCCAAGTTCCACAGTTCCCTGCCTACACTGTGTTATTTCCAGCAAGCCAGGTTGCCTAAACAGGCCAGCATCTGTGCTTTGTTTTCTCTTCAAAGGCTAGGAACAGCTGTAATTACCAGCAGTTATAAGTTATCATACAGCTCTTTATAAGCAAGAACTTTTATTCTTAAGGTAAAAACATTACAGAGAAAACATATTAAAACAATAAAAGAATCTACAGGCATGCTAATAAGCTTACTAGAGTTCATCCCAACTCCAGCAAGGGCTCTGGCAAGAGTCAGTCCTTCAAACCCCACAAAGGGGGGGGTTCTGTGGTTACATGTTCACAACAGCATTAGCTCAGAACCATACAAACATGAATAGGTTAGTCTTTCCTTTATACAGCTTGAACCTTTGACCTTCAGACTCCAGGACCAGATAATCTGCAGATAAAGGTCCTCTCCTCTGGGCATAGCTTAAAAAGGCTGGATTTTGCATAACCAGCAGTAGGGAATTTGTATTCACTTCGCTCTAGAGAGTCCCCAAGCAAATCACTTGACACTATCTATCCCAAAAGTCCATTCTTGTCTGGCACATAGTTCAGTACAGGTCTATGAAGTTCATAAGACTTCCCAGAGTTCATATAATTTTGCTCCCTGCCCTCCGAGAGATTATAGACAATACCAGCCCACGATAATACATAATCTTTTCATTTAGAACAATGGACTCCAAAGATACTTAACATTAATTTAATATGGTTTTTTCAAGGACATTGCAGGAAATTGCCATATCTGCACCGCAACTGCAATTTAATTGCACTGTACTTATGGCACCCTTATCACAAAGTGTGAGAAACATATTTTTTGTGCACACAGGTATTAGTACCCACAGAGCATATAGCCCATATACGTAGACACATTTTATGGCTGAATATTTGCCTCTATGTGACTTACTTCTTCTTCTTCTTCTTCTTCTTCTTCTTCCAAAATGTTTTTCACCTTCAAAGCACTGTAAAAAAAAGATTAAGTAATTGATAACGGTGTTTCCAGTCCTTGCTGAAGAAGGCACAAATATAAAATATTGCAATTAAAAAAATTAACAACTTTTACACATTGTCAAAAAAGATTCTGGGTGGCCCAACTTTTGATTTCTGCTTTCAGCTCTAAAATCAGTAAAGCCATCTCATAAGGAAAGAAGAAGACAACCATCTGAGGTCTAAATAGCATTTAAGTTGGACTTCATACTACAGAAAATGGGCAGTTTTATGATGTTATAGATGTTTCACTGCATGCATTTGCAGTGACTAGTATGTCATGATATTTCCAGGGCTACAGTGGAATGCTTGGGCCTGGGTTGGGTGATTAGCAAAGAAGTGAGAAGAGGAAATTAATGAAGAGTTACATGGCATTTAAAAAATGAGTTTGCTCTAATCTTTCCTAACCTTTGCTCTTTGTGTAAGAAGCGTCCTCAGAGGAATATTCCCAGTTCAACAGAAAAAAAGGATTCTGCAGTGTAACATTTCTCATTTTTTACTAATATCTGGGTTATGATGATTCATTTGGAATGTAATGCTGTGATATTTTATTTCAACATTATATGACATCATTAAAGACATCTTATATTGTTTTTGCCTATGGTTAAAAATTATGTCTGCTTAATCAATTCCATTATGCATTCAACCATCCATGACACATCAAAGGCTAATAAGATTTTTTAAAACTTTGCTTGCTTAAAATGATTTCCCTCCAGATCAAGATGCAGAGCACAAAATATTAATCAGTTTAAATAAATATCAAGACTACCCAAATAATATGAATAATTGGCACAGTGCAGTGCCTACTGCCCAGTTCCCAACAGCTGGTCACACTGGCACATGGCACCATCTCAACAGTCTTTGAGATAATGACTTTGGCATCTGCCGATGAGCGTTTGCTACTGCCCACAGAATTTACAACTCACAAGTGGGAAACAGAGGCTCCAACAGAACTTTTTTATGCAAGGTCTTTGAAATTTATTAATGTAATGCAAACACAAGCCTTCCAACCCATTAAATTGTTGATGTTATGCGAATCCACTCTGGAATTGCAGATCCTCATTAACATTATTTGCATGTTAATCTGCATCTTTTTAATTAGTGATATTATTTATGCACATAATTTTCGCCTACTGGTGCCAAGGCTGAAGCGCATTAATTAATCTACTGAGATGCCAAACTGTTTATTTTCTCCCGTACTTTTATTTGTTTACATGGTGTTTTGGATTCAGGGAAAATAAAAAAGAGCCTGAAGAATAAAAGCAGAAAGACAAGATTAACTAAAAGCTCTTTTTGTTTTCATAATTTAAATTGTAATATTAGCCAAATGTTGTGTTTCTTCCCTCAGAGATCGGTTATTCAGTTACATTACCTTGATGTATTATTAAAATTTATAATGGACTCTGGAGGCTTCTTTTAGTTCTCTCCTTCATTTACAGAATATACTCAATGTTATTTTAATCTTCCTACAACGCTTCCATGCATAGGCAATGATCAGTTCTCCCTTGTGAATCTCCAGTGCTGCTCCACTTTGCACAACTGATAAACATTTAAATAAGCCTTTTCAAAAAAGAATAGCATACTAAAATTATTAACCCATTAATGGAGTTAGGAACTGCTTGGCAATTCATCTTTTTTCAAACTAGGTCAATTGCAATATTTATTTGATCAACAATGTTGAATTGGTCTTATCTCCAAAACATTGGTTAAAAAGCAGCATGCAGTGCATATACAGATTTAGAAAAATAAATTAACTTCTGCACTCATTTATTATTACATGTTATACATACTCATATACCATGCATGCCTCTCTCTCTCTCTCTCTCTCTCTCTCTCTCTCACACACACACACACACACACACACACACAAATAACTTTTCTATATCTGAGAACAGCCTTGCATTATAACCTGTTATCCTGGATCCTTCCAGGAAGAGAAGTGAGTGCCGCTTCCCGCCGGGCAGATGGGAGTCTTTCCTTCCCACTGTCATGAAGTTCCTGTTTCTAAATCTGGAAGGACTGAAGGATGATAGACTTTGAAACTGTTTTGTTTTTATGCATAGAAAAGCTATTACTGGAATGGGACTGAATCTTGCCCATCATGGGTCTTAGGTCAGTGTGATATTGGAAGGAAATTCCACATTTAAAGGGAGAACGAAAAAACAGTTCTGTGATAGGTTGATTTTTAAAGTGTCAAAGGGGTAGCCATGGTAGTCTGGATCTGTAAAAGCAGCAAAGAGTCCTGTGGCACCTTATAGACTAACAGACGTATAGGAGCATGAGCTTTTGTGGGTGAATACCCACTTCTTCGGATGCATGTCATGCATCCGAAGAAGTGGGTATTCACCCACGAAAGCTCATGCTCCTATACGTCTGTTAGTCTATAAGGTGCCACAGGACTCTTTGTTGATTTTTAAAGTGGCTGCTGTTTGACATTTCTTAGAGGTTTGGAATGTTGGAATAAATTCCTGGGGAGATGGATTAGTGGGCATAAGACAAGTGAGGAACTCAGGGTTTGTGTGTGTTTCTGTGTATACAGACATACAGATTCACAGACACTATATCAAATCTATAAACACACATATATTGTAGATAATACCATGCAATATTTTATGTGTCCATAGGTGCATATGTGTAATGTCTTTCATTTTTTGATTTTCCTTTATTTTATACCTACTCTATTTTCAGTGTCATGATATCAAGTACATCTCTACCTCGATATAACGCTGTCCTCGGGACCCAAAAATTTTTACTGCATTATAGGTGAAACCGCGTTATATCGGGTCGTGTTATATCGAGGTAGTGGTGTATATCTTTATGGACTTAGAACCAGTTTCCCTAGGCAGGCCCAGCTGGATGTCACCTTTGTGGCTAACTGAGCATGGAGCTAGTGAGGGACTGATTAAGCCCACAGCAGAATTTAGATCACATGTAGGGATGGTCATTATACCTAGATGCATGAGGCCACAAGGAATTCAGGATAGGATAACACAGAGCTGGCTATGTTGGCTTTACAGCACCCAAGATGAATCCCTCAGGTAGCAAGTTAAACCAGATTGCCAGTTTCTTTGCACTGCTGGAAGGGCACAAAATATCTGGGTCATAGGGGAAAAGTGGAGTCTTAGACATTTTGATTATTTTGGCATTTTCTCTCCAATGTATGTATTATAATAATTTAGTCATGTACCATACACATTTTGTCAACAAACAACACAGAATTCCTTAGGTTAATTTAGGTATAAGGCAGTTAACTAGATCACTAATTTATCTGCATAGCATAGCCTTTTTTGGACGTAATTCAGGAAATGAGGCACGTGACTGAGAAGATAACTGTAAACTCAGTACGTTATATATGCCAGCAATCTTTAGTATTATTTCACATTATTTCACTTTATAGTAAGTTTTGAAAAATGTCAATTATTTAAATGGATGGTCTGTCCTATACAAAGTACTGCAAAATGCTACATGTTGCATTTAAGGTAATAGAAAAAATTATGTTATTATGTTGCATAATTTGAGAAACAGCATGTGATCATGTAATTAGAGAATATATTGTAATTAATTGATCCAGTGGGGTAGAGTTAAGCTTGTACATGCAACCATGACTGTCATTTGCTGACTGTTGAGGGTTTACCAGTACAACATTAATGTTCTCTTAAATAGTTTTTAAAAATGAAATTATAGAATATATTAATATATCAAAGTATAAGTATATATAAGTAATTTATACAGTGAGAGAAAGAATACCTGATGGTATTGTAGTGTGGTATAACATTTTTTATTAGTTTTATGTTAGGATGCCATATTAATCATGAGTGGTGAAGTCACAAGTGAGTTATGAAAATCACTCCAAACAAATATCAATAAAACCATTATTAAAAAAGAAAAGCTACCCCAGCATGAATTCTGTATGTTACATTTGACATAAGATGCAGAAGAAATATTTTTTTACAAATATTTTAGAGAATTTTTAAATATGTTATTGGGAGGTTTTTTGTTTGTTTTTTGTATCATTCCACTTTCAAATCCATTCTAAGAACATAAGAACAGCCATACTGAGTCAGATCAATGATCCATCTAGCCCATTATCTTGTCTTCCAACAGTGTCAATGCCAGGTGCTTCAGAGAAATGAACAGAACAGGGCAATTATCGAATGATCCATCCCTTGTCGTCAGCTCCCACCTTCTGGTAGTCAGAGGCGTAAGGACACCCAGAGCAGGGATTGATTCTCTGATAATCTTGGCTAATAACCATTGATGGCAATAAACTCCATGAACTTATATGATTCTTTTTTGAACCCAGTTATACTTTTGGCCTTCACAACGTCCCCTGGCAACAAGTTCCACAGGTTGACTGTGCATTGTGTGAAGACGTCTTCCTTTTGTTTGTTTTAAACCTCATGTGACTGTTCCTTTAAATAGCTTCCTCATTTTTGTGTAGTTCCCCTTTCCGAAGTTAAATGTTTCTGTGGTGGGCTTCATTGGTATTTACCCCTTTCCCCCCCACCAAAAGATGTTAAATGTGATTATATTATGATCACTATTACCAAGAGGTTCAGCTATATTCACCTCTTGAACCAAACCCTGTGCTCCATTTAGGACTAAATCAAGAATTGGCTCTCCCCTTGTGGGTTCCAGGATTAGCTGCTCCAAGAAGCAGTCATTTTTGATGTCTAGAAATTATATCTCTGCAGCCCATCCTGAGATGACATGTACCCAGTCAATATGGGGATTGTTGAAATCCCCCATTATTTCTATTTTTATAGCGTCTATAATCTCCCGAAGCATTTCACAGTCACCATCGCCATCCTGGTCAGGTGGTTGGTAGTATATTGCTACTGCTATACTCTTATTATTCAAGCATGGAATTTCTATCCAAAGTGATTCTATGGTACAGTTTGAGTCATTTAAGATTTTTACTATACTTGTCTCTATGCTTTCTTTCACATATAGTGCCACTCTCCAATCAACATGACCTACTCTGTACCATTCCTATACATTTTGTACCCTGGTATTACCATGTCCCATTGGTTGTCATTGTTCCACCAAGTTTCTGTGATGCTGTCAAGGCTGATTCCCTATTCTGGCACTTCAAGTGCAGAAGGTGGGGGCCCACCAGGATTTTAAAAATTAATATTTGCCACTCCAGGCTTGTATTAAACCCCCAAAGTTACAGCCTTTCTCTGACCTTGGCTTAGTAAAGGCTGCCACCAAGCAAGTGAAAAACTGCCTCTTGCAGATCCTGGAAAAACTCATTTGGGAAGTTTTCCCTGAGGCCCCTCAGCTTTTCCATCCCTCCCTTGGGGAAGCCGAGAAAGAAAACAAACAAAAGGGAAACCCAGCTGTTGCCACCAGCTAATTGAAACACATATACACAGACCTTTTAGGACACACAACCAATCAGGTTCTTTAAAAAGGTAAATTTTATTAAAAACAAAAAGAAAGAAAATACATCTGGAATGTAAACTTTTGCTAAATTTTAAAAGAGCAATTCCAAAAACGAAGCACCGAAAATAGCTTCCTTGGGGGTTCAGCTTAAAGGTTACAAGCAAACAAAAGCATCTGGGGTTCATACAGAGGAGTCCACAAGCCTTACAAAAAATAAAAGATATAACCCTAATCACATCTATCTAAACATTCCCTGTCCCAATGAATCCTTCTAGGTATGGATGATGATTTTTCACACCTGGTCCAAACTTTACACAGCATTCCAGCTGCCCCTGTCTCCTCAGCCCAGAGAGAACAACAGAGAGGCAAAGGGGAAGGTTTTTTTCCCCATTTTAAAAAGTTCTAGCCTTCCCATTGGCTCTTTTGGTCAGGTGCCCGCTCCATTTTCTTTACCTGGGGGACTTTTTAACCCTTTACAGGTAAAACAAGCAGAAAACAGCCACCAAGAGGGACTTTATAGCTAACTGGCTGGCTGGGTGTTCATAAGAGGAAGCTCCCCCCGCTTCATTTATCACAGATGCCAATTATATCAATATCCTCACTTAATTCCAGGCACACAAGTTGACCCATCTTAGTATTGAGACTTCCAACATTTGTATACAGCGCTTTTAAAATGTGTCACTTTTTAGTGTTTGCCATTATGGGATGTACTTGAATGGGACTCTGTCATTTGACTTTTTCTCTTTAGTTACTACCTGAACTTTATTGTGCACCATGCCAACAGCAGATCTCAAACTATTTTACAAACATTAATTAATTAAGCCTCTCAATACCACTGTGAAATAATAAGTAGTGTTTATCATAATTTCAGATAAGGAAACTGTGGAAGAGAGAGGGTATGAGCCTATCTGCATCCTTCAGTGCCTAAATACCTTTTAAAATCTGGCCCTAAGTGAATTTACCCAAGGTCATATATGCATTGTGATAGAACCAGAAATACAACTCCAATCTGCTGACTCATAGTCATGTGTTTTAACAAAGATTTCTCTTCCATTTGTCATTAGGTATGGCTTTAAAGGGAGGTTGAAATTAGTATAAAATGTGTCCATTTATCATTATTTGAATTAAGAAAAATGAACTGGATTGTTATTCTTTTTCAAATAAAAGTAACATAAAAGTAAATTTGTCACTATTTATTGCTCAATATTGATTAAGGAAATATAAATTATTTTGTGGCATAGTATTTACCATCTATCCATTTAAAAGCCAAATTTTCAGCCTAGGGGAACACTCACGCTGATTACACACAGAAAGCTCTGCATTTATGCCTGCAGACCAGCCATGGCATGTACAAATTAGGTAACCGTGTATGTAAATTGGTGGTTGTGCATACAATAACCAGACTTACACATAAAAATGCTTGATTTTTCAATGGTCCACAGGTGTGTGCTCCCCTGCATTCCTGTAAAAATGTTACCCCATTGCATCTTGTTGATACAGTTTATTTTAATGCTCAAAAAATGAATATAAACTAGAATATTCATCAAGAACCCCGTAACTACAGAAAGATATGTGACAGAGCCAATGGAACTTCTTTCCATACTATCGATCAGAAACTGGTTCAAATTCTGTCTTTGAAAATTGAATAATTCTGAACAGGTTTGTGATTCATTATCCATAAACAGAAAGTGAATGAGTATTTCCCACACTTGAACCCACTGAACTTTTCTTCATCCTGGCATGCAAATGCATACTGATTGTCCAGGCATTTGTTTAGAAAGGGCGAAGTTATGGTTTCTATAAACACCCACCATCTGTGCCAAACTCTATTGCCAATCAAACCAGATTTACACTTGTGTGACTGAAAGCAAAATTTAGTTCTTGAGTTCTGTGATTAATATCTCAACCAGAATTACATCTTGCCAAACTATTGAGAGCAAATTATGTATTTGTTAAATATAACAATTTTATTTCATACAATTTTTCCACAGTCAGGTCACAATTTCTACAAATTTGGTTATTTTTGGAAATTCTCTTGAATGATCCTATGGACTGGTCATGAAACCTTGTTTTTCCTGGGGACATGGGTCACTTGCTATGTTTCTGTTGTCTAGATGGATTATTGTAACTTTTGAATCAGGTTTCCAGTACAAATACTTACAAATTCAAAAATCACTTTAGGCACTAAAAATGCACTGTTTTGGCAAACATTCCTGAGCCAGATTCTAATCTGTACCCAAGATGCGCTGGGACTCACAGAGGTCATCGGCCACTAACAAGCTGGTTGTGGCTCCCTGACCCTGCTGTAAGTCAATGCTGCTGAGGATCTGGAGAAACTGGGAGTTTGGTAAATGAAATATCTCAATAATATTTTTTGATGAAAAACTATGTAAAATTTTCATGAATATATTTGGAAAAATAAATTTTGGTCCATTTCAAACTCTTTAAATTAAAAACTAAGTGATTGGGCAACAAAATGGCAAATGAAATTTAATGTGGATAAATGTAAAGTAATGCACATTGGAAAAAATAACCCCAACTATACATACAACATGATGGGGGCTAATTTAGCTACAACGAGTCAGGAAAAAGATCTTGGCGTCATCGTGGATAGTTCTCTAAAGATGTCCACGCAGTGTGCAGAGGCGGTCAAAAAAGCAAACAGGATGTTAGGAATCATTAAAAAGGGGATAGAGAATAAGACTGAGAATATATTATTGCCCTTATATAAATCCATGGTTCGCCCACATCTCGAATACTGTGTACAGATGTGGTCTCCTCACCTCAAAAAAGATATTCTAGCACTAGAAAAGGTTCAGAAAAGAGCAACTAAAATGATTAAGGGTTTAGAGAGGGTCCCATATGAGGAAAGATTAAAGAGGCTAGGACTCTTCAGTTTGGAAAAGAGAAGACTAAGGGGGGACATGATAGAGGTATATAAAATCATGAGTGATGTTGAGAAAGTGGATAAGGAAAAGTTATTTACTTATTCCCATAATACAAGAACTAGGGGTCACCAAAAGAAATTAATAGGCAGCAGGTTTAAAACAAATAAAAGGAAGTTCTTCTTCACGCAGCGCACAGTCAACTTGTGGAACTCCTTACCTGAGGAGGTTGTGAAGGCTAGGACTATAACAATGTTTAAAAGGGGACTGGATAAATTCATGGTGGCTAAGTCCATAAATGGCTATTAGCCAGGATGGGTAAGAATGGTGTCCCTAGCCTCTGTTCGTCAGAGGATGGAGATGGATGGCAGGAGAGAGATCACTTGATCATTGCCTGTTAGGTTCACTCCCTCTGGGGCACCTGGCATTGGCCACTGTCGGTAGACAGATACTGGGCTAGATGGACCTTTGGTCTGACCCAGTACGGCCTTTCTTATGTTCTTATGTTCTTAACAACTTTGAAATTCTAATTTTTTTCAGGATAATAGGTTTTAATTTTTAAAACGGTTCTTGTGAATTCAGTTAAAAATTAAATTATACCTGTGAATACTTTTTTGCAGCTTTCATGCCATTCTAACTATACGATTGCAGTAATACAAGCCCAAACTGTCCCATTTATGCAAGAAAACGTAGAAGTTGAAAATCTATTATACCAAATCCATAGATTTTCACCCATGGAATTTCCATTGCATCATTCATCTCCAAATGTGAAACGGGCAGTATTGCATATGAGCCAGGAAGTCTTGGCCTAAAAACACATTAAGACTGGAAAGACCAAGCCCTATGAATGTATGTGAAATATATATCTATGTCCATGCCCTATCCTTTCATCTCCACTCTCTTGTAAATATGGCCTGCTCATTGACCATGCTACCACTGGGGGATATTGGGGATTAGAAGTCACAAATTGCATCTTAAAGATGCAAGGAGCTGGATAAAGTTAGGCAGGAATTTTCATTGTACAACAAGCCTTGTTTATTGGGGAGAATGACGTACAGAACAATAGCTCATCTCTCCCCACTCCTAGCAGGGTGACCTTAGGATCACACAAAGCTCCAATATATATGGTTCTCACAAAGGAGCAGTCACTAGCTGAAAGAGGTGGGGGGAACAAGCTGCTGACTTGCTTTTCCCCTCCACTTCTCAAACTCAGCTTCATTTTCAAGCAATTAATGAACCCATGGAACGAAGGGGAGCATTTCATCCACAGTGTTTTGCACTGAATATAATGGATATGACTAGACACTTTTGTTATTACTTTTAAGTTCTATAAATCTTTTTAAACCATTGTTACAAGTATGCTGCATTTATTAATCCCTTTTCTTTCATTCAGATGCTCTTACTATATGATAAATTCCTTATGTGTACATGGTAAGTTAACGAAGGTCAGGTGGGTAGTGACATTTGCACTTTATGTGTTTACAACTTCTTTAATTATAACCAGTCTCTCAAGTACTTACACAATGCTCTTAAATATAGCTGACCCTTTTTATTTAATTTCATTTGCCTGCTAGTGTTTGGAGTCTATCCAGCAAAGCACTTCAGTAAATTCAATAAAGTATATACTATAATTAATAGAAAACCCAATAATGATGCTAAACTACTCTTCCTAGAGAACCACTGTTAAGACATCATAATTTGGCTGTTGGGATAAATATTTTCAGTGAACTAAATAACAGTAGCAGGATAGAATGAATGTTAAAATGTTATATTTAGCTTGACTTATAATACAAGCTTTAAATACTGTAGTGTGTAAAACAAAGTAAAACAATGATATAGTACAAGAACTTTTCAATATTAAGGTTACATTCTGTATGTAATGTGTATGCATTTTTTCACCTAGAAATTACTGCTTTTTTTTCCTGCTACAATCACAGAAAACCAAATGAATACATGGTTTTACTTGCAGACACATTTTAATTCTTAGTTTTATGTATTGTCTAATTGCAAGCATGACAGAGAGATGTGATGAACTGCATTTTTATTAATGCCTTTGTCTAATATTTAAACTCACCTATGACAATGCATATAATTAAGAGAAAAGATAGTTTTCATCTGCATCAATTAAGAAAAATTAACCAGTTTGGCTAATTTCGGTTGCATTTACTTAAAAATGTATTCTATATTCCAAACTAACAATTGTAAAAGTGGGTTTGAATAGGAATACTATATTGGACTCATTTTAAATACACCAAATACTCTGTATTTGAGAAACAACATCACCACATTCTCTCACACAATAATTTTGACATTCTTTATAAGGGTCTGTCCACACAGAGGAATCTATAAACTGAAAGAATGAATCTGGGTTCTGAACACAAAAATAAATTCCTCATGATCAGTTGTTTTTAAGATGCTGCCAATGGTATTATTTCATTAATAATGCATTTTTACTTGTCAAAACTGATCAGCATCGTAGTTCTTTCCTAGATACTGTTTATTATAAATCACTTCACAACAATACATTATTTTGCAGTGAATAAGAAACAAAACCATTCATTGTCAACTGGAATTAACAGACAAAAAACTACAGTCTTTTAGATAGGGAAATCAGCATATGGAAATTTGTTTTAAAATATCAGCATGTACTTGTTGACATAAGAAAACAAACAATGTGTATTCAGGCAGAGAGATTAAAGTTACTTGAAACACTTCCTAATTGTTTTTGTTGGCTAATAAGAAAGTAATGTTTGAGCAATGTCAACTTTTTTTAGACTCTAACTTGGGGTTTGTACCACATGTAAAATAGATATTTTATACAGATCCCTCATAAGAAATCAAATTTGTTTAAATCACACTTAACTATTGTATGTTAATCCTATTCTCAGATCTTTTAAAAATCCTATTGTTTACCAGTTACATTAAGATTTCAATTTCCATATTATGTTTATTTATGTTTAATAGAGGGAAAACATTCCATGAGCGAGATCCCCACTAGTAGAACAGATGGGCATCATCTTAGCACTGTTAAACTGTCATTTCATCTCACACATGAAGCAAAGCTAGTGAAATTGGACCTTTTTAGTGCTTTTGACACTTCGGTAGAAAATTTACTTTTTACCTGGGGAGATGATTACAAGATTTCTGTATCAGTTCTTGCTTGAAGAATTTTGTATGTAAAACCAGATTTTCTTTTTAGTGTTTCACACACAGAGCCCAGGTCCCTAGGAATCCCTGTTCAAATGCTGCAAGAGTAAATGGTTAAATTCTACCCTTAATCAAATCACAAAATCTCATGCATTGTCCTAAGCAAAAATTCACTCTTTTCTGGTCAAATTACCTAAAATTATCCCTGTAATTTCAGTTAAAGAACATAAAAACATCCTGTGGTTGGTTCCTTCCAGGATGCCCCCTGGAACTGGGGTACCACTGAGCCCCCCTGACCCACCAGCCTGGGCTCCCTTTACACTGTTCTGCTGTGACCAGCCTGCCAAGCCTTCTCCCAGGCTCCAGCCTGCACTTTTACCAGCACACATACAGGTAGGGACACGCCCAGCTGCAGTATATACAGACACTGTGATCAGCTCTGCATGGGGAAGCTTCAGCTAAGGAACTTCCCAGCTACTCAGGTACAGCCCCCCCCCCCCCCCCCCCGGGGTGGCGGTGCGCGACCCGGGACCCACGCTGGTACTGGGGGGGGCGGGTTGGCGGAGCTGGCAGGCTCCCCACCTGGCTCCGCACCTCCCCCACCCCCCAGCAGCAGAGTTTGGGTATGGGAGGGGTCAGGGGGTTGGGGCATGGGATGGGATGAGGCAGGCTCCTGGTGGCGCTTATCTGGGGGCTCCCTAGAAGCGGCGACATCCACCTCACACAGCTGCTAGGTGGAGGCATGGCCAGGCAGCTCTGCACGCTGCCTCCACCTGCAGGCACCGCCCCCGCAGCTCCCATTGGCCACAGTTCCCAGCCAATGGGAGCTGCAAAGTCAGCGCTCTGGGCGGAGGTTCACTTTACAATGGTGGGGAAATGCCATCATAACAAATGGGGAAACTGAGTCTCACAGGCACTGAGACACAGAGAGGTTAAGTGACTTGCACAAGTCAGTGGCACTTGGGAACAGAACTCAGGAATTCCTGGCTTCTAGTCTTCATCTCTAACTAATAACTCATGCAGACTCCTTAAAAGCTTGCAATGATCCACCCTAGAAGATGGTAACTGTATTAAAGATTTGGCCATAATTCTTATTACAAACAAAATTACTACAAACTGGTGTGTTACTTGATTGGTAATAATTCTTGAAATTCTAAAAACTCATAAAACCTTAAAGCATTTACCTTGGGCCCTTTGTGCCACTGAAATGCAGCCTTCAAACCACAATTTTTATTCCTACCAGTATCAAGGAAAAAAAGATCATGGAGTTCTTATACCTGTCCATGATAATAAAGCTGTCCCCTACTGTCCTCAGCACACCTTTCTCCAAACTGATGCCAAGGTTTGGGGAAAAGAGAGCACAATAACCATAGCCTATCACAAGGGAATTCCATCACAAGAATTTGAGTAATTCATCAGATCATTTCTTGCCAAACATTTTTGGGCAACCAATATTTAAGCAACAACAAAGCAAATATCAACCAATAAATGGATCCCATTCACCCTAAATAAACCTAGCTGATCATATATGACTTGATCATAATTAAATGCTACCTCTCAAAGCTAGACACAGCATTTGCTGCCACCCAGCTAGCTTCTCTCTGGGATCTCTCTGCTGAGTTGTTTCACCTTCTCTTTTCCACACCATTGTTGGACAATGCTAGGAACCTGCCCATGCACCTCTGCCTTTGCAGTAAGAGATACCACTTAATGTGAATTAGAAAATTGACACTTATTCCCAATAAATTGTTCTCCTCTGAGATAAATAAATAAAATCCATGGCAGGCCGAGTCCTTCATCTCTGACAATATTTCTGAGCTGGTCCCCAACACTATGGCAGCTCAGTTCAAGCTGGCAAGTCTTGATACTTCAAGACACAATTTGCTTTAGTTGTCACCAGGAACATCCCTTATAAGCCCTGCCTAACATGCTTAGCAGTGTTGTTGTAGCTGTGTTGGTTCCAGTATATTGGAGAGACAAGGTGGGTGATGTAATATTTTTTATTGGCCCAGCTTCTGTTGCTGAAAGAGACAAGCTTTTGAGCTACACAGAGCAATTCTTCAGGACCTCTAATATATTTAGGTGATAATAATTGTATTGCCCCAGATTCTCCTAATATATGATGATTGGAACCATCCCCTATCTCAGGACCCCATGTCGTTGAACATTGCTATAGTGATAGTACAAATTCTAAAGGAGTGTGTACCACATTCCTATGGTCTCAGGCTGATAAGGGCCAATCCTTTGTAATATGTGACATTTAGTCATTAATGATAAATTATTGCAATTGTATTTTATTTGTTACCACATCCAGAAGTGTGATAGGTATTTTACAGGGCATGGCCCCTGCCCCAAAGATCTTACAATGTAGTTAATTTAATACATATCTAATATAGTACTGGGTAAGTGGTTTACTATTTCTGTGGGGAAGAGTAACCCCTTGAACTGCTAGAGAGACCACTATCTAAGCTTTAAATGCTGGGTACTGGCTAAACTACAATCTAGCATGCTATAGCACAAGCACAGGCCACAGAACATGCTACCTTGTCAATATAGATTCCTCCCCATTCAGCGCTTATCTGTGCTAGAGATATCTGGCATTCACATGGAGTGCTTGAAAAACACTTTATGTCTGTACACAAAAGTCCTCATAACAATACACAAGCATTCCAAGTGCTGGTCCAAGTGCACTAGCTCCAAACAAATCTAATAAATATTTCATCCCATACTATAACCATTTCGGAACTAGTGTAGACAGGAAGTACCAATGAATGAATTTCAATCATTCATCTGAGCAAAATGCTGCTGCCGACCCTCCCGTAACTACTCTAAACAAGGTTTATTGTCTGGGTATGCTGCAAGAAGAACAGGAGACGCTTGTTATGGATTTTAATCAGGCCGCAACTTTATTATATAGATGTCTGGGACTTCCCAGCAGATTAAGTGTACAGTGCAGGCAAATCCATGTTTATTCAAATCAATTCTCCGGGGCTTCCACCAGCCCCCCTTTGTTTCCATCCAGGTCCCCCAGCTGGCCCATGGCTTGGACCTTATCATCCACCACCCTCGTAAGAGGGTTAAGGTGGGCTATGAGAAGGGGGGGGGGGAGGAGGAAGGAGTTGGCTCCCTGCTGTACCAATCAGAGGAGTCCCCAACCCCCTCCCCTGCTCTGTTCCTTTATCAAGTACCTCCTTTTAAGTCCTTTACCAGGCCATTTATCTGGTCACTGGCTTCCTTCCCTATGGAGTACCTGCACTGGATATCCGCCACAAGGAGGCACCAGCAATTTGTTTGGCTGCTTCCTCCCCAACCCAGCTGGGTTCCCAGACATTTCCAAATGGCCTCTTGCCTAGCAGCCCTACTGGGGAGAAAGAACCCATTGTCCCATGTGTGATCATCAAAGGGCACCAGTAGCTGCATTGTCCTTGACCCAATACTGCAACAACCACCCTCCACAGAGGGCCGTATAGGCGACCCACTCTCTGGATCCTTGAATTGACAAGACTCCTTAAGAGAAAATAAAATAAACAACTTGTAAGCCTGGAGCCAAAAATCTCAATTCCGCTGACCACATCATATTCTGAGGTTCCAGAGAGCCAGTGGCATCTGCTCAGGTTCACGGCTAGCCCCTATTGCAAGTTCATGAAATCTGTCAAACTGGAAATGAGACAAGGTGTCTGCTATACCATTATCCATGTCTTGAAGGTTAAACATTGTAGAACAAATGCCCTTACCAACTTCATAACCCTGTGCGATCTGGAAGTTTGGCGATTGATAACCTGTACCACTGCTATGTTGTCGCACCAGTAGCACACCCTTTTATTAGCCATCTCTGATCCCCAAATCACCACTGCAACTAAAATGGAGAAAAAATTCAAGAAGATCATGTCATGCACAACCCTGTTTTGTGTCCAGGTGGCGGGCCATTTTTGAGCACACCATTTGCCTTGATAAAACACTCCAAAACCTTTGCCCCCTGCCGCATCTGAGTGGATTTTAACCCCCCCTTTTTATAACCATTCCTCCCTCCAGAATGATATCCCATTAAATCAACTCAGAAAACTTTCCCACAGCCTCAAGTCTTCCTTCATCTCTCTAGTGACTCGTATGTAATGGTGTGGCCTGGCTATGCCGGCCATTGCCACTGCCAGCTGGGCACAAAACACCTGCCCCGGGGCAACAATGCTGCAAGCAAAGTTCAGGTGCCCCAGAATAGATTGCAGTTCCTGCAGCATAAGTTTTTTTAGCCCCTGCTGCTCTCTGGAGCAACCCCAATAGCTCTCGAAGCTTATCCTGAGGGAGCTGAGATATGCCCTCCCTGGTGTCCAGCTCAATCTCCAGGTAGGTCAATGTAGTGGAAGGGGCTCCTGCTTTTTCCTCTGCTACGGGTACCCCCAACTTTTTAGCCAGGGCATGAAATGTGTCCAACAGGTGAACACACTCATCTGACTCAACCTGGAACAACGCTTCCTCAGCTCTCGTCCACTCACGCCCCTTCTCTACCTACGCTACATTGATGACATCTTCATCATCTGGACCCATGGGAAGGAGACCCTGGAAGAATTCCACCATGATTTCAACAGCTTCCACCCCAACATCAACCTCAGCCTGGACCAATCTACACGGGAGGTCCACTTCCTGGACACCACAGTACAAATAAGCAATGGCCACGTTAACACCACCCTATACCGAAAACCCACCGACCGCTATGCCTACCTTCATGCCTCCAGCTTCCACCCCGGACACACCACACGATCCATCGTTTACAGCCAAGCACTGAGGTACAACCGCATCTGCTCCAACCCCTCAGACAGAGACCAACACCTACAAGATCTTCACCAAGCATTCTCAAAACTACGATACCCACACAATGAAATAAAGGAACAAATCAACAGAGCCAGACGTGTACCCAGAAGCCTCCTGCTACAAGACAGGCCCAAAAAAGAAACCAACAGAACTCCACTGGCCATCACCTACAGCCCTCAGCTTAAACCTCTCCAACGCATCATCAGTGATCTACAACCCATCCTGGACAATGACCCCTCACTTTCACAGACCTTGGGAGGCAGGCCTGTCCTCGCCCACAGACAACCTGCCAACCTTAAGCATATTCTCACCAGCAACCACGCACCGCACCATAACAACTCTAACTCAGGAACCAACCCATGCAACAAACCTCGATGCCAACTCTGCCCACATATCTACACCAGCAGCACTATCACAGGACCTAACCAGATCAGCTACAACATCACCGGCTCATTCACCTGCACGTCCACCAATGTTATATATGCCATCATGTGCCAGCAATGCCCCTCTGCTATGTACATTGGCCAAACTGGACAGTCACTACGCAAGAGGATAAATGGACACAAGTCAAATATCAGGAATGGCAATATACAAAAACCTGTAGGAGAACACTTTAACCTCCCTGGCCACACAATAGCAGATGTTAAGGTAGCCATCTTACAGCAAAAAAACTTCAGGACCAGACTCCAAAGAGAAACTGCTGAGCTCCAGTTCATTTGCAAATTTGACACCATCAGATCAGGATTAAACAAAGACTGTGAATGGCTATCCAACTACAGAAGCAGTTTCTCCTCCCTTGGTGTTCACACCTCTACTGCTAGCAGAGCACCTCACCCTCCCTGATTGAACTAACCTCGTTATCTCCACACTGATTTATACCTGCCTCTGGAGATTTCCATTACTTGCATCTGAAGAAGTGAGGTTCTTACCCACGAAAGCTTATGCTCCCAATACTTCTGTTAGTCTTAAAGGTGCCACAGGACCCTCTGTTGCTTTTTACAGATTCAGACTAACACGGCTACCCCTCTGATACTTGTCATCTGACTCGGCTCACCCTGCGAACGAAAAATCATCCAAATAATGCACTACTTGGGTTAGTCCCGCTGACTGCACCACTGCCCACTGCAACATTGTACTGCATTTCTCAAAAGCTGCACAAGATACCAAACAGCCCATGGGCATAGCCTTGTCAAAATAAAATTGCCCCTCAAAACAGAAACCCAACAGGTCAAAGTCCAATGGGTACACCAGCAGTAGTCAGAAAGCAGACTTGATATCACATTTAGTCATTAGTGCCCCAGGGCCACACGCCCCGACGATATGAACTGCTTTAACAATGGAGGAATAGCGTACGGCACATAATGCCAGGTCTATCCCATCATTAACATAGCCACCGTGCGGGTCTGACAGGTGATGAATTAATCAGCATGTCCCTGGGGTCTTCTTAAACCCCCGGGGGGGAAACTCTCAAATGTGCTATAAGTTATTGATCAAATGGCCCAGCTATCCTGCCCTCCTTTAATTCTTGTGCAATCTATTTTTTGAACAATATGTCCCATCCCAGCTACTGACTTTATTTTTTTTTTACATCAAATGAGTCCTATTTCCCACAAAAAGGATCTGAAATCCTGCTGTAAACCCCTTCCACAAATATGCCCCATCTGCCCTGTTAGGGTAATCCCATAGGAGAACCCTTAACACATCCGGCCTAACTGGCGTTGGAGCCCGTGCCCATTGCACCACCCCCAGCTTGTCCCCGTCCCTAGCTTGTGCTCTGTGTCCCAGACCCTGTTCCACCCGCACCAAACCTGCGGTTGGCACTTGTGCCACCCCCATTCCTGTTTCCTCCCTGTGATCTTCCCTTCCCGCTATAGCAAGAACAGGCTGAATGGGTCCCAAAACACATCTCGCAAACATGCCTGTATCTACTGGTGCTGCGAAAACAACCACCGTCATTAAATGCCCAGCATGGGCTTCGCTACCCTTCCTGGGGGCCTGCCCCTGTCCTGCTGCCCAAGCTTGAGCCCATGCTGGGCCTACCCTGTCACCCTGTGCAGACCCCTCACACCTAACTGCCTGAGACTGCTGCAATAAATGCAAATTAGCTTGCAGCAGCTGTGTAATACCATCAGTGCCCCCACTGAAGGTGCCACCCCTAGGTGGGTGTGCCCAGGCTTCTGGACCTTCAACTCCTGGGCCCAGAATATTCATTACCCCAATAGGCTCACTCCTGTCCCCCTCAGGTGAACTCACTGAGAGACTGGTTGAGCATGGTCCCTGCACCTCGCTGTAGCCCCTGCAACCGCCACCCCTTGCCAGGCTGGAAGGCCAGATACCACCTCTGCCACCCATTTTCCCAACTTCTGTGTGGTTCAGATCACACTCATCCCTGGGATCAGCGTTACTCCCATCCCTTGTGTTCAGTGGAGGAGAACATCCTGGTTCTGGGTGACCTTGTGCCCTTTGGAAGCACTGTAATGCTGTGGAGAAAACCTCAGAAACAACTTCACTGACCATCTGCTGCACAGCTCCGCTGACTACCCCATTAATCCACACAGCCTGCGCACCTGCATGCGTGGACACTTCCCTTCAGCCATTCCCCTCCCTCAGTCCATGAGGCTGCCCTGGGCTATGCCCTGCATTATTAAAGGCACCACCCTGGGCATTAGCAGCCCCCATACTGGTGAGCACTCCCTGCCCCTGCTGCAATACTGTCTCCCTTGGGTCTTGTTCCAGCCCTTGGGCTCCATTGGGACTCCCCTGTGTTGCAGCTGCTGCCTCTGTTTGTCCCTTTTCCAGCAAAGGTACAGACACCTAAGCTGCAACCTGCTCACTTGCCCCACCCAGATTTCATACCTTTATGCCCTTCGGACCTCACATTCCTGGGGGGGGGGGGGGGGGAGTCATTGCTGCAAAGCTGATCACCAAGCACCTTTTTTACAGCAGTTTCTGACCTCCTTCCTCCCCCCCACCATAAAGCAGAGCTGTCCTTCCTGGGTAAGCCCCAGACAAACTCTGCCCCAACTTAGTTGTGGTGCAATCATTGGCAGTCTGTGACACGCTGCCCAGGACACTGTATGAAGAAATTATCCAGAAACTTCTTTTTCTGCATATAATGCCCCACACTCATTTCTTCACCCACTTCTCTGAGATTGTTTTGTTCCTGTACAAGCTATCCCCTCACTTTTGGATACAGAATCATGATGTGAACATGGATGCGTTTCATTGATTCTGCTGCCAGGAGAACACTGGGCTATCCTGGAAACCTGGAACAATGAGGAGATCCAGTCCTAAAGTGCAGAATACAGAACACCTCTCCCACTTCTGAATGGCTTAGTAGAATTCAGGAACCTGAAACAAAGAGCCTGCCCAGCAGGTTAGACCACTGAAAGCAGCAGAGAAGAGAAAAGTATGGGAAAATATAAAAGGAGTTAGCAAAAAAGGAACACAGCTCTTTCTTTACTTTTCCCTGTGAAAATAGTGCTGTGTTCTTTGGGGCAGTCAAGTTTCCTCTTTATGGCCTAACAGTACAATGAGGAATAATATCCCATAGTCTGGGTTTCCAATTGTTCTGAATTTTGAGAGATTTACCCAAATTCTAAGAACCTTTGTCCTGAATTAATCATGTTAGGAAGCTCAGATGTCTATAATTCCTGGAAATGTCTTATGTCTTTGCACATAAACAAAATGTACTAGAGAATGTCTTGCTCTCCTTGGCACAACTCAGCTCCATGCAAGTGGGGAGCCTATAAACATGTCCACCAGTTTTTGCATTGAGGGGAACTAGGACCACACCCAGCTCCATCCCCTCCTCATTTGAAGGTAAAAAGGAGGGCCTGATGCTAGTAACCAGTTTGGATCTAAATTCTACCCTTCCTTTTGCTTTTCTATGAGGAGGAGCAGAGATGGGCTTTCCTCATAGCACAGGCCTCCAGAGGCCAAATTTACATGTCCTCAGATGCACTGAGCTGAGCCAGTAGCAGAGAGGTGTAACAAACCAATCTGGGAAGTCCTTATCAGTCCATATGAGTAGCTGCTAGTCTACTCATATATTACAGAAAAGTGAGAAACAGGACTGGAAGTTCAAGCGAACTGGAAACTCAAAAGTTGGATTTTGAACCCAAGAAACAAAAATTTGGGCACATGTTCAGAGATAATTGGAGGGAGGCAGAGTTCAAGGATAGCTTGATGTGACCATGGTGGGATTGAAAAAGTGCAATGTATCAAGCAGTGCTTTCTGTAAAAAGTGAAGCTCTCATTTCCTTCAAAACACATGGGGCCAGATTCTATGAATTGACTGAGGAGCAATCAGCACACGTCTGGAGAGTGTAGTGGAATAGTGGATGTAAACCACCTTTGAGCTCCCCTGATCTTGGAGCTACTAGTGGGTCCCCTTAGAGCTGGGTGGGAAATGGTTTTCCTGTCACATAATTATTTTCCAGAGTTCTAATTCTTTTTCTTCTCTCAAATCAGGACAAAAATATTTGTGAAGAACAACAAAAAATGCCTTTTTTGCAGGGGGCGAGGAGTGGCATTTGCAAACATTTCATTCCAAGTTTGATTTTTTTTTCTATTTTAACCTTTTTCAATCAAATTACTGGAATATTTCATTCTGAAAATGTCAAAACAAAATATTTCAACAGTTTTGTAACTTTTTTCTTGACTTGTTTTTAACCAGAAAATTTGTCAAACTTTACCCTGCGTTGTGAATGGTCTCAATTTTGACTAATGAGCATTTTTCCACAAAAAGGGATTTGACAGAAAATTCCCGATGAACTCTAGGTTCTTTCACATAACTTAGAATAGCCTGAAGGTAAAGAAGGAGGGGGAGTCATAAGAGCCACTTTGATGGGTCTATGCAACCTAAAGGTTCCCCTATGCGCTGGGAATCTCACAATGGCTGCCTCAACCAGCTTTAGGACTCCCCTTTGCTGCTGGAGTGATACAAAGCCATAAATATAGATAAACATAGTTAGTCAAATTCCTAAACTAAGAACACAGTACAGAGTACCAGCAGCTGAAGCTAGATACTATATGTGTATCATGCTGTTTCTCACCACAATTCATGCTATTATTTTCAATAAATTGTGGCATGACGTTTTCTAACGAAGTGTCTGACTTCAGGATCAACAAAACATGTTTAGTTTCCAATGATACATCAGATGAAAGAACTTCACATCTGCTTTCTTTTATGGTAAATATAGTGGAACCATTTTTTAAATAAAAAGTTGACCTATATTAAAATAGAAAAAATCATGTAAACCTATATTGACTAAGTTGACCAAATTTTTGATTTTTCATAAAAATTGTCATGAAACATTTTAATAGATTTTTTTTTACTGCTAACATTTTTAAACCTATTATCAAAATGACAATATTTTTTTTTTTTTAGTTTTTGGTAAATGTAAATGTTGACTAACCATTTCAATAAAACAAATTTAAAAAGTTTGAAACAAACAAATGGGTCCACTTTGAGCCTTCTGAAATGGCAGCAATTTTGAATTTTATCAGCTCCAATGATAAGATATTTCACAACAGACAAAAATGTAAATGAAGGACTTCTGGATTTCTGTGAAGATGCGGACAAATGGCAGAGCTGATTTCTGCAAAGATTCAATCAATATTGGAGAAGAAATCTTTGAAATGGAAAACACAACTGCACATGCTGTTGATAATAGATCATTGAACTACAGTAAATACGTTCTACAACCTTTTGAAATCTGTTCAACCAACCTTTTGTGGACTAATTCTAATTGGCACCTCTTGTCCAAGCATGCATAACATGTACTTCTCTGTGATGCTGAAGGGTTAACTATCAAATATTTTCCTTACGTATTTTCTAACTCAGTGAAGAGGGTTCAAGTATTGAAAGAGAGCTTTGAATTGTACAACAAAAACACAGTAGCCTGTTGCACCACATTCCGATCTGAGGGCTGTCACTTCTTCCAGCCATCAAGTGACTTCTGAAGAACTGGAAGCCTGTCAAGTACTACTTTCTGTCACAAGGTGAAAAAGAAATGCACCTTTTGATCTGGAAATTCATCTTGGACCAGGAACACAAGCTTGCTGATGACAATTGCCTCTCTCTTCTCGAGTGTATAATGTTTTTCTTGTATGTTACATGAACCTTATATCTGTATCAATCAAAGTGAAGCCACCCATGCTACTGAAGCATATGACAAAATGCCGAAGTTAAGAACAAGCTTCAAGTCCCAGCTGGATTTCAGGTTAACTAGAATGTGAAGAAGGTAAGTGATTCTGACCAGAAAGTGATCGTCTTTGCAACAACTGAAGTTTTTGATTTGACTCCACAGTAGCTGGAAACAGGTATCATTTGGGACTCCCCTGGTATTCTCTATCTTAAATGAAGCTTTAACAATACAACTAAAATTGAAAGTGAATTATTCTCAATGTCTACTGACATAAAATGAGTTGATTTCTTCAGCAAGTGAGAGACTTTTTCTACCGGAGGGAATTTTACACCAGGGAATTTTAGAGAAAAGAAAGCTTAGTCTAATGTGTCTAACATTACTACCAACATGTCAGTTAAAGCCACTGAGGAGCAAGTTTAATTGATGCAGAGGTAAAAACAATGAAAGCTGAGACATACTTCCCTACATAGAGTTGCCACCAGTTCCACCACCAATGCAAATGAATATTGGCAACATTTCCTAGCATAGGGAATGCTAGAAAGTGTTATCCGTCTTATACTGGTGGAGTGTGCCCACCAATCCCAATAAGCAACATATGGCTCAACCTTGCAACCTGCTAATGTGTGATATGAGTAATAAAAATGTGTGGAAATGACTGAAATATGGAATGCCTTTGTTCTGTTGCATGTTGTATGATAATTGAGAGATCATAATTTGTTAACTGTAAAATCTGGTTTTAAAATATTTTCTCATTTTGTGAATTAAATAAACTGGTTTTTAAAGAAAAAAAGAAAGGATCCTCCACATGAGGCATAAGCAGGGTTTTAACCCTAGATTTTCAGATCCCCAGGAAAAAAGATTTCTAATTCTCGAAATAATAGAATAACTGTTACTCACTATTTGGAGAAGCCATTAAAGGGGAATGTGACAGATTCTTTGCCAGTGGATAGCATAGTTATTTACTAGATAGCAGCAGAATGAGGAATCCTTAGCTGCATTCTTGGATCTGGGAGGGAAGTCTTGTCTAGTGATTAGAAACATGACTAGAGACAGCACAGCCAAGCACATAGGACATTTTGTCTAAAAGACAGTGTTGCAAAGTTGATGAGTCTTTTCTACACCATATTAGAGACCTAAGTTGTTTTCTCTGTGCTTCTAGAACTAGCCTTCTAGGATACAGGTGTGAGGTCTTCCTCTATTATAAGGTATGGAAAGTGCACAGAAATATAAAACAATAGGCAAAGATGAAACTTCAACTTACAGTCTCCTAGCTCTCAGTCCACTGCACATTCAATGTCCAAGTGGTTTCAGGTGGTGATGGCACTCTCATCTTTGGAAAATCATCTGAATTGACAGTGCAGAGAAACAAAGAACAGGAGGCCTTGTCTTCATTGATAAAAAAGATGTATTTTTTAATGTGGGGTAACTAACATTCATGAGCTATCCTGAAGTAAAAACACAGCGAAGACCAGGTGCTTCAAATTTACCATGAGATAAATGCACTGAGATCAATCCCTGGAAGAGGTTTAGGGTTATCTACTTGGGATAACTAAAGTGGTTAATCTTCACTGTGTTTTTACCTTTTGATAGCTTAAAAGTAGGGCTGTCAAGCGATTAAAAAAATTAATCACGATTAATCGCACTGTTAAACAGTAATAGAATACCATTTATTTAAATATTTTTGGATGTTTTCCACATTTTCAAATATATTGATTTCATTTACAACACAGAACACAAAGTGTACAGTGCTTACTTTATATTTATTTTTGATTACAAATATTTGTGCTGTAAAAAACAAAAGAAATAGTATTTTTCAATTCACCTCATAAAATCACTGTGATGCAATCTCTTTATCGTGAAAGTTGAACTTACAAATGTAGAATTATGTACCAAAAAAAAACCTGCATTCAAAAATAAAACAATGTAAAACTTTAGAGCCTATAGGTCCATTCAGTCCTACTTCTTGTTCAGCCAATCACTCAGACAAACAAGTGTGTTCACATTTACAGGAGACAATGCTGCCCACTTCTTGTTTACAATGTCACCTGAAAGTGAGAACAGACATTCAGATGTCACTGTTGTAGCCGGTGTTGCAAGATATTTATGTGCCAGATGTGCTAAAGATTCATATGTCCCTTCATGCTTCAGCCACCATTCCAGAGGATGCTGAAGATGGGTTCTGCTTGATAACGATCCAAAGCAGTGCAGACGGACGCATGTTCACTTTCATCATCTGAGTCAGATGCTACCAGCAGAAGGTTGATTTTCTGTTTTGGTGGTTTGGGTTCTGTAGTTTCCACATCAGAGTGTTGCTCTTTTAAGACGTCTGAAAGCATGCTCCACACCTCATCCCTCTCAGATTTTGGAAGGCACTTAAGATTCTTAAACCTTGGGTCGAGTGCTGTAGCTATCTTTAGAAATCTCACATTGGTACTTTCTTTGCATTTTGTCAAATCTTCAGTGAAATTGCTCTTAAAATGAACATGTGCTGGGTCATCATCTGAGACTGCTATAATATAAAATACATGGCAGAATGTGGGTAAAACAGAGCAAGAGACATACTATTCTCCCCCAAGGAGTTCAGTCAAAATTTAATTAATGCATTATTTTTTTAATGAGCATCATCAGCATGGAAGCATGTCCTTTGGAATGGTGGCCAAAGCATTAAGGGGCATACAAATGTTTAGCATATCTGGCATGTAAATACCTGGCAATTCTGGCTACAAATGCGAATGCCGGTTCTCACTTTCAGGTGACATTGCAAAAAAGAAGAGGAGAGCATTATCTCCCGTAAATGTAAACAAACTTTTTTGTCTTAGCAATTGGCTGAATAAGATGTAGGACTGAGTTGACTTATAGGCTCTAAAGTTTTACATTGTTTTGTTTTTGAGTGCAGTTATGTAACAAAAAAATCTACATTTGTAAGGTGCTTTATTGGAATTATGGTCTTCTGGATTTATTGCATGTAAGGAAGCTGCTACGTCACAGCTGAAACATTAGGAATATCCATGAAGTTCAAAGAGAAATTATCTCAAGGAAGGAAAGTAATGACACATGAACTTGGAAAGGATGAAAAATCATCAGATTCCCCCCAAAATTTTAACTGCAAGGTTTTCAACCTCATTTTAGATACAATGTTAACACAATTGGACAATAAGGGTATGTCTTCACTACCGGCCGGATTGGCAGGCAGCAATCAATCCAGCGGGGATCGATTTATCGCGTCTAGTCTAGACGCGATAAATCGATCCCCGAGCACTCTCCCGTCAACTCCTGTACTCCCACTCGGTGAGAGGTACAGGCAGAGTCGACAGGGGAGCGGCAGCAGTTGACTCACTGCAGTGAAGACACCACGGTAAGTCAATCTAAGTACGTCGACTTCAGCTACGTTATTCACGTAGCTGAAGTTGCGTAACTTAGATTGCCCCCCCCTTGTAGACCAGTTCTAAGATGCATAAGTATGATGGAATCATAGAGAGGGTTATTTTATTTATTTATTTATTTATTTATTTAAAAAGAGGGTTGCGTTTTGATAGCAAGAAACTGAAAAGTGCCAGCACCGAAGACCTGGAGTGACATGCTGAATACTTAGGGTACGTCTTCACTCAAGGGGGGGGGTCGATTTAAGATACGCAAATTCAGCTACGCGAATAGCGTAGCTGAATTCGACGTATCGCAGCCGACTTACCCTGCTGTAGGGACGGCGGCAAAATCGACCTCTGCGGCTTCCCGTCGATGGCGCTTACTCCCACCTTCGCTGGTGGAGTAAGAGCGTCGATTCGGGGATCGATTGTCGCGTCCCAACAGGACACGATAAATCGATCCCCGAGAGGTCGATTTCTACCCACCGATTCAGGCGGGTAGTGTAGACCTAGCCTTAGCAAGCAGCTATCCTGAGGATTTAAACTCTGAGACTTTTGTGAACAAGACTGAGCTCATCACTAGTTTTTTGCAAGCTAACCTTTAGGGATGGCTTGGAAACAAAGGCACCCATTGATCTCCTTAGCTACATTCACAAAAGATGAGAGTTTCCCTAACATAGAAACAGCACTATGTATTTGCTGCCTTTCTGTAACCATGGCTGCTAATGAAATGAGATTCAGCATGCTAAAATTACTCAAGACCTACTTTAGGACATCTCTGGGGCAGGAAGGGTTAAGCGATCTGGCAGTTATTTCTATAGAGAACTCGGAAGCAAGCTGGATAGACTGGGATGAGTTAATGAATGAGAAAGCTAGGAAGGTCCCTTTGTAAAAATACTTAGTGACTAGTATGGCTTAGGGATCAGGGGTACCCTGGGGGGAGGCACTCAAAGTTAAGCATGTACGTATTTCCTTGCTGAATTGGAAAACCCAAGGAGTCGGCGCCTATGGACTCTACCATTCTGACAATAACACTGGTGTAAACATACATTAATGAGGTTACAAGATGCTACACACATGGATCTAAGTCAGAGGTGCCCAAACTTTTCCTGTCACGCCCCTCTTACCATTAACGGAATCTGTCTGTGTTCCCCTTCCATTACTGCACAGTTGGCTCAGCAGAGGAGCTTGGGCTGAAGGTGGAGATGGGGGCTGAACTGGGATGGGGAAGGAGTTGGGGCTAGAGGCAGAGCTGGCCTGGGGGTGGAAAGGGAAACAGGGCAGAACTGGGCTGGGCTGGGGCTGGTGCCAGGGCCAGAACTGGGCATGGAGCAAGAGCAGGGGCCAGGGGCTGGGAGTGGGAGTCGCAGATGGGAACTGGTGCCAGGAGCTGGGAGCAGAACTGGGGCCAGGACCGGGGCCAGGAACAGAGCTTCAGCTGGGGTCGGGAGCGGAGCCAGGGCTGGGGCCAGGAGCAGAGCAACGGTCAGGGCCAGGAGTGGAGCCTCAGCCAAGGGCTGGGGCCAGGAACGGAGCAACGGGCAGGAGCAGAGCTGCATCTGGGGCCGGGAGCCGAGGTAGGGCTGGGAGTAGAGTTGCGGCTGGGGCCGGGAGTGGAGCTGCAGCTGAGACTAGGAGTGGAGCTGGGGCCCATGGCAGGGAGCTGAGGCCTGAGGCTGGAAGCAGAGCTGCGGTTGGGGCTGGGAGGCAGGGCTGGGGCCGGGAGGGAGCCGCAGCTGGGAGCTGGGGCCTGGGACCAGGACCGGAGCCATGTCTGGGGTGGGAGCTGTGTCTGGGGCTGGGGCTGAAGGCAAAGTTGGAGTGGAGCTGCACCTGGGCCTGGAGAGGAGCTGGGGGCAGAGCAGGGCTGAGTGGCGCTCCCTCCCCAGCCCCCAAAGGGGCTGGCCTGGGCCCCACCACATCCCCACAAATGTTCCTCCTCATTCCCCTACGGAGCATGCCCCACAGTTTGGGGACCACTGATCTAAGCAAATAGAAAACAATATACTTGTTATAGTGTATTATTTAAGAAAATTGTATACTGTACCCTAATGCATACTCACAAGAAGATAGAGTTAAAGTTACACATTCAGTCTTAATATTTGCATTTTCTGACTCCTAGGTTAAAGTTACAACATAACTTTAACTTTACATTAACTTTTACAAGAAATATATAGCTATATCTAGATATAGATATGTAGATGTATAGCTAATATAATCATGTAGAAAACATTGTATTATTCTTTTGATAGCAGAACAATATGTAACAGCTGCCTTCCTCTGTCTCAGAAAAGATATAAAGTATTGTTTTTCCTTTAATAGTGATCCCTTAAGTCATGGCAACCTTCTCCAATTGCCATTAATTTGACACCCTGACAACCTAAAGACAACAGCAGCACATCAGATCTAAAAGGATTGTGTCTAATTTTCACTGCTAATGCATTGTATCTGCAGAACTGATATTAAAGGTAATTCAGCACATCATGTCTCGAAACCAGATACCAATGGGGGATGATGAACAAATTGAAACCTCTTGTGGGAAAGAATTTGACTAAATCCTAGCATTCCATAGACCACTCACATGAAATTGATAAGACTCTTGTAAATCACTCCAGTGACTTTGAAAAACTTTTATTAGATGAAAAGATACAGAAACAGTATGGTAAAAAAGGAATAGAAACATTACAGCAAAAATAAATAGGTTAAAAAATAAACCTGTCCTTTTTGGAAGGTCTACAATAATCTTTCTGGCTACAGAAAAAAACTGTCAGCTAGCATTTTGTTTTCTAACAACTCTTGTTTTGTTTTGGCTTTTATTTTAAGCCATATTGAAAACAGGTAGCATTGCAATTAATGGGAAGATGGGCTCATAATATATCTGAGAACTGGAGCAACTTTCACCAAGACATTTTTATATTCAACGCTCTAAAATCTTATTGTCATGTCCTCTGCTAGGACAAAGAAAGACAAACAGCAATTTGGGGTGGAGGGAGAAGGATGGCAGCATACAAAGGTGGCCTGTGCGGTCCTATGGTTTCAAGTCAGCTGTGTGCTAGGCTAGTCCTGCACTACAATTTAGAGCAGTTGGCTGCCAATTGTTCCATAGGGCTGATGCAGAAGCCAGAGATCACAAGGGTGTAGGGAAACCCTGGCCACACCACAAACACTGACAGCAAAGTTGTGGGGTTGTCATCTAGAAGCTACTACTTCGACTTTAAGTCAAAAGAAGAATAGTGGTATAATACTCCAGAGTCTGGTTACACTGGTTTTAGGTCCAGAATCTACCAGTAACACAAAGAGACTGTACTGCACCCCAGGATCTGGGCTTATATGTTTAAGATGAACATATGAACTGAGTATTAAAGGATTTTTTGCACATGCTACATAATTAGAATATATTTTCCACTCAAGATAAAGAAATATTTATGAATCTTTAATAAAGCATTATAGTGGTTTAATTTAGAATAAGTAATTTCTTACTACATTAATAAATTTAGAGATTTACTGTGATTAACAGGAAAACGATTGGCATATAATACACTGGTATGATTCAATCTGTATAAACAAAAATGTCCATTTAATAGCCGAGGAATAAAAAGCAAGAGGCAAACATAACCAGATATGTCTAACATAATTATTTTCCTTTTCTGAAATCTTTGAATTTAGTTTTGTTTTGATGATACGAATCAAAGAAGCTTTTGCATTATAATTCTTAATATTTACCATGTGTGACTATAGTCACATAATATTGGATAAAATAATATTTACCATGTCAACTTGGGTAGCACATTACTAAGAAAGCTATATGGGCCATACATCAAATTGCTTTCTCTTTCCACTTTAATGTATCACATACTTTAAATGTTTTAAAAGGCTTGATAATCTAACCATAAAATTTATTTGTTTCATAAATATACTGATAGTGACCAACATTTTTTCTTAAATGAATGTTTTCTTTTGTAAGAAGACAAAGTGATGTTTCCATTCAGAATTACTGAAACATGTCTCTGTTTCTCAGCTAAATTTAAAACTTTTCTTATTTTAAGAAAAGAATATTTATAATTGGAAATGGTTAAGGTCAATTTGCTTTGAAGATTCAGCAAGTCTCTTAGATATCAATTCCCTGTTTAGTGCATGTTATACTCCATCATATTAAGTAGCAGTTTTCAATACATTTCTCAAAATTCCTCATTTGACTTCCCATGTCAAGGGAGGATCTAATTGGATTTTTAATCCTTAGCTAATCATGCAACACATTGCATATAGTGTTTAGGTGGAAACTGAAAATTCTTTCCATTGCCCTATTGTAGCAAGCCAAGTTTGGATGTAACCTGAATCAGTAGAAAAATAATGCAGTACCCCCCCCAATACTGTATAGATGTTACATGAAAACAATGCACTTCTTTCTTAAACTGAAGCCAGTGCCTGGCCTTTGATGCAGCTCTGAAATAATGGACTACCATGGGCTATTTTCTTCTGGTTTCTATGGTTCAATACAGGGTTTGTCTCTTCTGTTTGTTTTCAGCTAATTGCCTCAAGATCTAATAAGTTAGTGATGATGTATGTTGAGTACCAGTGACCCCTTGCCAAAAGAAATATTATATCACACCAAAGTATAAGAAGGTAGGTCTTTATCAGTCAAAATAGTTTTCCCTAAAAGGTTCTAATTTCAATTGTGTAGGTCAGAATTGGCATCAGTGATGGCATTAGCTCCTTTAAATGGATTGAGCAAGAAAAAACAAATGATGAGAGAAGCCAATGGACAGGCCAGATGCAAACTTACAAGTGTTCTCTGTCTTACTATTGAAAGTTGTGGTAATTGTTGTTCAATATGCCTACAAAGCCAGCATGCATTAGTAATAATCTATTACAAGAACATTCAATTTGAATGAGAAATTTAATCAGATGATTTTGTTTTTCTCATTGAATACAACTTTTGTAAGATTGTCTACATTATTTTCCACTTCTATTCTCCTTAAGGCCTGATTGCAGGGAAAGAAATAGATGTTAAAAATATAGTCAATGGACTTAAAATTAAGTACATGCATAAGTGATTGTAAAATTGAGGCATATCTCGCCAGCAGAATAAATCCCACAACTAGCAACATTACAAAACCAAAATCTGTTTTTCATTAAAAAAAGATTAATCAGAACATGCCTCGATAAAGCTGAAGTACACAAGAAGTAAGGAAACTGTGAGATGACTTCTGATATATCAGCTTTTTCAAGACATCTTCTGATTCTTTTTATAATGAAAAATATTCACTAGTGTAATATGTTGGGGAGATAGCTGTTTGAGACCTATTCTTTTCAGGTAAGAAAAATGCGGTACTGTCACAAACTGAGGTGTGAAAGAGGTGCTGCAGCAAATTGATTAACCGATAAATCAGGCCACCAGGACTGAATGGTATTCATTCAAGAGGGGAGCTGCTAACAAAATTCTCTCATTAAAACTAGCTACTATAATGGAGGACATCAAATATTCTACCTATATTCTATAAATGAGGTAGGGAACCCTCTGGGAATTTTGAACCTATGAGCCTTATTTCAATACTAGATAAATTGGTTGAAATGATTGTTAAAAATACTATTATAAAACAACTGGATGAACATGGTATGATAGGGACAATGGCAACTTTTCCAAAACTAAGTCATGCTTCTCTACTCTACACGAATTCTTTGAGCTAAATAGTGGATATTGAAGAATTGTTGATACAATTTATTTGTAGTTTCAACAAGCCTTCAATAAAATCATTCATAAGCAGCTATTAAGGAAATTAAATATTCATGAAGTGAGAGTCAAAGTTCTGTCCTGTACTAGTAAATGGCTAAGTGCCAAAGAATATGAATGAATAAATGATAGTTTTCAACATGACAACCGTGGGGCACTCTATGGTTCCTTACTAGGACAGGAAATGTTTAATACTGGAACTGCTCAAAAATAATTTAAAAATGAACACTTTTGCGTATTTTTTTGGAATTTTTATAAAACTTTTGAATCTTGTGAAATGGCCACTTCTATTTAATATATATTTTAAAAGATCTGTAAAAATGGGTAAACAGCAAGGTGGCAAAATTTACAGATGACTGAAACTAGTTAGGTTAGTTGAAACTAAAGAAGATTATGAAGAACTCGAGTGGGATCTCATTAAGCTAGTTGAATAGGTGGCTTGATGGAAGGCCAGAATCAGTGTTTTCCAGATTAAAGGCAATGCACTATGTAAAATATCATGGGTTTTTTATTTTATTTTTATGGAATTCCTTCATCCCAAATAGTAATGCACCCAATTAATCATTCACTATGGAATCACTTAACAATTGCTACGTAATCAGTTATTATAAGCATTTATACTATAGAATTTTCTTAGCTACATATAGATTTAGAAGGATCTCTACAAAATACTGAAGATAATACTGAAGATATATGAAAATACAAAAGTAACATCCACTCTCCAAGAAGTCACAATACTCTTTTGTTTTCCTGGCATGTCAGTCCCTCTTCCTTTGAAATAAATGTCCAATTTGGAGTATTTGTCTTCCGTTATTTTATGATCCTGTTAAATATGTATTGTACCATACCTAAGGACAAGTTGGCAATATAATATGCTATCATGAAAGAAATAAAAATATACATTGAATGCATAAGAGTCTTGATTATTTGAAACACTGTTTTTTGCAATATGATTTATCCCCTTTACTTATTGAGATCATGTCTGATATTCCCTTTGTTTAAAATATATCTAAGAATTCTATTTCTACTGCAAAAATAAATGATGAATTATTTATACATACCAATTATTTATGATCATTTATGCAAAGCTTGTCGTATTATGCATGCATAAGGGGATTAAATCATTGTTAACCCACAATGCCTTTAGGGGCATTATATGATAGGCAAAAAGTTGCTTATGTTTACTATTGTAGACAAACATATACGTTAGGAGCAAACATATTGTTTCTGCAAATTGTGAAGCTGAGTATCAGTTTTGTCAAGAAAGGAAAAAGTGTATTCAGGAACTGATTACATAAGTAATTTTCAATTACTATATTTAATGTTCAATAAATACCTTACCTGGATTAAAAATCATCAATAATTTTTACTGGTATCCATGCATTGGTACTCAAATTCAAATTTAATTCACACATGAAAAATGAAAGTAACATAGGTAAGAACTCAAATCTTTTTTTTCCCTTTTTTTTTGTTTGTTTCTCCTAAGGCAATGCCTTTGTCACCTAATGATGCATCATTATATGTTACAATTAAAATAAGTAGACAAATCACTAAAATGCCACAAGAATATGACTTCCTATGCTATTTCCTGAAATCAGTTCTGAACTTCAAGGCAAATTCAGTGAGATAGTATTTTTTCACACTAATGTATATAAATGAAATTATTAACAGCATTCCTTTTTAATAGGAAACCTAATGGAGGGCTATCACAGAACTTTCCTTTGATCCTGTTTAACAGCATTTTGCATCTTAGAGCCAAAATTATATTTTATATATAATAATGAAAATATCTCAGGGTTTTTCCCTGTACATGTTTCAAAGCTCGAAGAGATTTTTGAAGTTTTGGATTTTACAATTGTTCTCTCTGCTTTAAAAACAAATGAGTACATTTGGGAATGAAGTAAAGTGAGTTAAGAAAATGTGTTATGGAGCCACATGTGTGCTCTAAGCAGCACTGGGCTAGGAGAAAGTTCATATGATTGTGGCCTGAGATAAATCACAGTTCAAGCAAGAGCTAAGTGACATACCAGTTTAATGCAGTCACTATCCAGATCTAGAGTTCTTGGTTCAAATATGGTTCAGGTCACAATCAAAATACAGTTTCATCCTAGTTCCTAGAGGATATTAGTTCACACTACTAACCCTTTCCCACAAAGCAAGGCACATTCCCACACAGTTGACGGTCTCTAGCATTTCTGGTCTCATCTTTTTCTTGCTACTAATCAACACAGCAACAGACTCCATAGATCATGGTTCCACCTCCACAGGAGCATGGCTCCTTCCTATGCTTCTGTGTATACTCTAGAGCCTACAATTCCAGCATGCTTCACTGAATCATTTGTCTCAACTGCCATGGCACTTTAAAGTTCTCCTAGACAGCCAATACAAAGAATTTTGGGGCATCTCTTGGAGATGAAGGTGGTGTTCTGGACATCAGAGTACAGAAATAGGACTGAATCATTTGACATTGGTTAACCTTCATCTATACTGGGGAAAAGGTCATGGTCAGATGACTTCAACCTCTTTTCCTATTCTGGATAAGCCCCCAGTGAAGTCAATGGAAAGGCTCCCATTGTCTTCACTAAGAATTGAACTGGATGCTACACCTGTGATTCATCACAGCAGTTAAGCATGTGCTTAATTATAAACATCTGAATAGTCCCAGTGAAATCAATAAGACTACTTACATGCTTAAAGTTAAGCACATGCTTAAGTTCTTTGCTGAATCAGGGCTGCAGTGTGAACTTGAAGTCAATGGCACTGCTCATGTGTTAATTGTTTTGCTGGACCAAGGCCTATGGTTCTGATCCAAACCCCACTGAAATCAATGGAAGCATTTCCACTGACTTCAGTGGGTTTTGGATCAGACCCTAGGTGAGTAAACTCAGCCATTATCTGCATAAAGCCTGGCTTAATGCTATTAGTCTCTTATCTTCATTAATTCTAACTTAATATCTCTATTTTAACCATCTCCATTTCATCAACATATTGTGAGCCAGATTCTCCGCTCATTTACATTGATTTTACTGAGCTAGTTCTGATTTATACTAGGGTAAGTCAGATCAAAATCAGACCCAATAACTGGAAAAACAAATGATTGTATTAAAAGAAAAAATAGTTTGAGGGTAAGTAAAACCTCTAGTCTGATTTTTTAATTAATATTTCCTTTTTGTTATGTGGCCCCAGGCATCCAAATATATATTCTCCTAATCCCACTTGACCTCAACCAAAATGTTTATGCCAAGGGTGCTCTCATGTTCCCAAGACTGAGGCTTAGCATAATAGATACAACCAAGGGGCATTCTTGCATTTTTCTCCCATCCTTTCATTTTAGACTAACTTTTCACCCACACTTGAATTCTGATTCCCCTCTGACTCATAGATATGTTTTCATGCAGAACATTCCTACAGCTGTTACAGTATGTGGTTTGCCTAGAATGTCATAGTTAACCTGTACCCTCTTAGCTCCTACTTACTAAGTTAAAGTAAAAAAAACCCTTCAAGTTGCTTGTAAACCTGGAGTTTATGTATCATGTTGGCTAGTACTACACAGATGATATGTCAGGCCAAGTTAATTCAATATTTTTTAAATCAAAATAATAGAAAGTAGAAACTCTAGAAATCCATATTTTGATTTTAAATATTCATTTAAAAGAAAGAACACTCTGCACTGGGCAGCACAATATGGGGAGAAGGTGACCAGCCCTCTGTGGAGAAAGAAGTGGTTCGGGACTATTTAGAAAAACTGGACGTGCACAAGTCCATGGGGCCGGATGCGCTGCATCCGAGGGTGCTAAAGGAGTTGGCGGATGAGATTGCAGAGCCATTAGCCATTATTTTTGAAAACTCATGGCGATCGGGGGAGGTCCCGGATGACTGGAAAAAGGCTAATGTAGTGCCCATCTTTAAAAAAGGGAAGAAGGAGGATCCGGGGAACTACAGGCCAGTCAGCCTCACCTCAGTCCCTGGAAAAATCATGGAGCAGGTCCTCAATGAATCAATTATGAAACACAAAGAGGAGAGGAAAGTGATCAGGAACAGTCAGCATGGATTCACCAAGGGGAAGTCATGCCTGACTAACCTAATTGCCTTCTATGAGGAGATAACTGGCTCTGTGGATGAGGGGAAAGCAGTGGATGTGTTATTCCTTGACTTTAGCAAAGCTTTTGATATGGTCTCCCACAGTATTCTTGCCGCCAAGTTAAAGAAGTATGGGCTGGATGAATGGACTGTAAGGTGGATAGAAAGCTGGCTAGATCGTCGGGCTCAACGGGTAGTGATCAATGGCTCCATGTCTAGTTGGCAGCCAGTTTCAAGAGGAGTGCCCCAAGGGTCGGTCCTGGGGCCGGTTTTGTTTAATATCTTTATTAATGATCTGGAGGATGGTGTGGACTGCACTCTCAGCAAGTTTGCCGATGACACTAAACTAGGAGGCGTGGTAGATACACTAGAGGGTAGGGATCGGATACAGAGGGACCTAGACAAATTAGAGGATTGGGCCAAAAGAAACCTGATGAGGTTCAACAAGGATAAGTGCAGAGTCCTGCACTTAGGACGGAAGAATCCCATGCACAGCTACAGACTAGGGACCGAATGGCTAGGTAGCAGTTCTGCAGAAAAGGACCTAGGGGTCACAGTGGACGAGAAGCTGGATATGAGTCAACAGTGTGCTCTTGTTGCCAAGAAGGCTAACGGCATTTTGGGCTGTATAAGTAGGGGCATTGCCAGCAGATCGAGGGACGTGATCGTTCCCCTTTATTCAACATTGGTGAGGCCTCATCTGGAGTACTGTGTCCAGTTTTGGGCCCCACACTACAAGAAGGATGTGGAAAAATTGGAAAGAGTCCAGCGGAGGGCAACAAAAATGATTAGGGGTCTGGAGCGCATGACTTATGAGGAGAGGCTGAGGGAACTGAGATTGTTTAGTCTCCAGAAGAGAAGAATGAGGCGGGATTTGATAGCAGCCTTCAACTACCTGAAGGGGGGTTCCAAAGAGGATGGAACTCGACTGTTCTCAATGGTGGCAGATGACAGAACAAGGAGTAATGGTCTCAAGTTGCAGTGGGGGAGGTCTAGGTTGGATATTAGGAAACACTATTTCACTAGGAGGGTGGTGAAGCACTGGAATGCGTTACCTAGGGAGGTGGTGGAGTCTCCTTCCTTGGAGGTTTTTAAGGCCCGGCTTGACAAAGCCCTGGCTGGGATGATTTAGTTGGGAATTGGTCCTGCTTTGAGCATTGGGTTGGACTAGATGACCTCCTGAGGTCCCTTCCAACCCTGATATTCTATGATTCTATGATTCTATGATTTTCTTGATAGATAGATAGATAGATAGATAGATAGATAGATAGATAGATAGATAGATAGATAGATAGATAGATAGATAGATAGATAGATAGATAGACAGAATTTTTTCTTTCAACTAATAACATTAGGTTGAAGTGAAATGCTTTTATAAAAGGTAAGCTTTTTGACATAATATATGTTCAAAAATGTATTCAAAGGGCCAAACCTTGCAGACAATACTCAAGTAAGTATAGTAGTCCCACTGAAGTCAATAGGACTACATTCACAAGGGAAGACAGTAAGATTTGGTCCTCAATTCATATAGTCAAAAAAGCATGCTCAGGTTTCTTGTGTGAAATTTTGGATAAGTAACTTTAAGTCTGCTTGGAAATTTAGATTTGTACGGTACAAAAAATGATATAGTTAGCAGGGTAATTGGCTGTTTTGAACACACAATATGTTTATATGGAAGTAAATAAGGAAATAAGGCATACTTTTTTAATGGTGAGTGCAATTAACTGTTGGAACACTCTACCAAGGGACATGATGGATTTGCCATCATTGCCAATTTTTAAATCAAGATTGGATATTTTCTAAAAGCTACACTCTTGGAATTATTTTGGGGAATTGCTCTGGCCTGTGTTATACAGGAGGTCAGACTAGATGATCACAGTGTTCCCTTCTGGCTTTACGATCTATGAAGCTATGAAAAACTTAGTTATTCAAAATAGCATGCAAAAATAATTTGAGCATAAATATTTATTAGCTGGGATGAGGCCACTTTGAAAATTTGACCTATGCAAATTTATTTATATTTTGAACAAAATAAAAACAAACAAAAATTGAGATGATAACTTCCTTCTTTTCACTGTTAAGATCTAAGTCCATATATTGCCCATGCTGTAGCTGATGACATCATTAACGTAAAAACTATGTAAGAAACTACCTCTGAGCATGCTTTACATATTAGTGACATTATCACTTGTTTCAAAAGAAGTAAAGAACCCTGATCTTTAGTCTTCATTGTGTATCTGAAAATCTATATATGACCCCAATAATAGAATATATTGTGCTAGATTTAAAATCTTAACATAAAATAATTTTAAAGTGAAAAGTTTAAGAATCAGCCCCTATTTGTCTAACAAGGCTTATATTTAAAATATATGCTTCATTTATAATAGTGATGATAACATAAACATTTGATGCTTTTTCATTTCACTTCTGATATCAGCAAAGGTAACCTCAGAATTCTGAAATTAATCTTGTCAGGTAAGTAAATGAGAGAGTGATTTTCAATTTTAAAAAATGGATTTATTTATAATTTTTAAATCTATGTATATGTTCTGCTAAAATATTTTGGACTATACACATTTTCTGTTTTTAATGAAAGATCCAATTCATACAGCCTTAAGAAAAGTAACAATTTAATTTAACATAACAAACACAGGATATGATTGTAGCTCATACTGCACCATGGGGAACAGCCTGAGGAATAGCACGAGCCTTGATTCTGACCCCCCTACACACACACACACACACACACACACTATTCTGAGTTTGCATGCAGGGTGATTTAATCTACTCTAGGTGAAGGGAAAAAGCAGGAAACCAGCAACCAAAGTGTTCTAGGAGTCACTATTTGGCCATTGGCCTGTTCCTGGTACAGCAAAACATCATGCCACTCCTTTCTCAGGACTTGTGGTAATTCCAACATGAAGTTCACAATTAAAAGTACCATTTTCATAAATATTTGATGTCAATGTCCCTAAACAGCTGTAGTTCCCATGTTGGGGACCAGCATTAAATAGTTAATGCCCAGTTGTCAGAGACAGTTACCTGAGCTGCTCTTGAAAGTTTGCTTAATAAAGATTGGATGAAAATATCTACAAAACAGTATTTTTCAGCTAGGATTGTTCATTTCCAATGATGCTGTAGAATGGACATATTTAATGTGTGAGAACAGAGTGTGTAGAAGAAGAGAATTTAAAAACTGTTGCAAAATACAAACAGGTTGTAGTATGTAAAACACAATTCCCTATGTAATCATATGCACGTACACTGATATTAATTCTCTGAATCTTAAAGTAATTTAAAAGGATAATTAGTGAGTAGTGTCTGAATTGGTTCCTCAGAGGGTTAGTGTCCATCCTGTTTGTCACTGTTTCTTGCCTAATCCTGCCTAATGAGGGTTTATGTTAACACAGCTAAGCACTTGCAGATATGCACTACCAAGCAAGCTAAGCTTAGAGAAGACATGCTGTTCAAATGTCAGTGCCTTTGGCTATCTTGCTATAAGATACTGATTATTACTTACCACATTTAATATTAAATGCTTCTATTTGAGTTTGTTTACAGATCCTGGTTGTAGTTCATATACAAAGAACAAATAGCTTCTGTCCTTTTCCTTAGGTTTTTAATTTTGGAAACTCTTTGCTTATTTTTTTAACTTGTCAATCAAGTTTTTTCCCCCTAAGAAAGATAAAAATGCATTTGACTTGCTGCTTTAAAGCATTTAGTGTAAGTTAAACAGAGCTGCACAAAACATTACACCAGAGGTTTGAACACTGGTGAACATCACTTTTTTTTGGCTTGCTCGCACTTCAAAAGGATTTTTCAGTCTACAAAGTAGGTTCAGGTTTATCTGAGCTGGGCTAGAGATGTGAGCTTCAAATCTGTTCAGAGATGTACAGACATTCTATCCTTCACTCTTTTTTCTTTCCAGTTTTGGAAGCTATTAAAATCTGCCAGCACAATAAACATCAAATAGTGACCTCTCCTCTCACATTCATGTTTATTTCTATCTACAATTAGCAAGTGTCCCAGGCTGGTTCTGAATCCAGATCTGGACTCTCCCTGCTAAGCCCCTCCCCTCTCTCAGGGCAGTTTCAGATCTGAAATGCTATTTGGCCCACAATAGCTGAGCCATGAAGTTCAGACCTGGATTTAAATCTCCCCAAAGTTAGGGAAAGTTCAGATCTGGGCAGCGGCATTGGAACAATTTGTATAGTGAGGGTGTTGAAAGTTAATGAACCAAACTGTAAACGCAAACTAGAAACCGCTTCTAGCCAGGGGTGTGGGAGTACCCCCATCACCTCTAGCTCCAGCACCCCTGGGTCTGGGGCTGAGTACATCTTTACTTTCAGAATAAAATTCACTAATTCACAAAAGCCCCCCTGCACCGCTTGAGCCCTTCATAGAAGAGCCTGCTGGCAGAGATGCACACTCCCTGCCTTCTGTGGAAATGGTCTGCCTTCCAAGTGGCATAGTCCAGTGGCAAAAGCCACAGGGAAGGGCTGCAGATTCACCTATCCCTCACAGATCCAATGACCCAAGTACTAACACAACTAGTGTAGGGGCTTCAGTTACTACTGTAGGCCATAGGCAGTAGGGAGTGGGGAAGGCTCACATGACATCATCATATATTGACCCTGAGGTGGGGAATAGATTTCACTTTCCCTATTGTCCCACACTCCACTTTCATAGAGCCTGAATAATCTGACTTTATATGGCTGGAGTGGCTGTCATCTACAATGAATATAAGCATTGAAAAAGAGAACAAGTGTGTGTGTGTGTGTGTGCACGTGCACGCATGCATGCGTGTACAGGGCCATCATCCCAAAAGAATTAAATGAGTGCTTACATGTCTGGCAGGGGAGATCTACGTACAGTATGCCATACTAGGTTTCACGCTTATAATATAAAACTCAGTTCTACAGCTTGGATATGATAATCAGAGATTTTGAAATACTGCAATTTCTCTTCCTGGTGATTCATGCCACCATTTCCTTTGGTTTCGATACATGTGGGTTCTCTCTGAGCTTCACTTTAAATCTGGCATGATTTCAGAATCCAACCATAAATCAGCCCAGGTTCACTAAAATCTGAAGCTGAGTTTGATCCAAAGGTGTAGAGGTGTCCTTTATTTTGTTACATGGTGCATGTGAGAGAAGGGATTGAAATTAACAACACTAGGTACTGTTTGCATCTGCTTTGCATTCCCCTGTGCAGCTACTCAGTTGGGGCCCAGCGGAAAAAGTTATTAATGCACACCCAGATCCCATGGGAATCCTCCATAGAGATCTCTAGGAAACTTTCCTGCAGAGACTCTTCAATCCTGTTTGAAGCCGCATGCATGCAGGAGATGCCCTTGCATTTTTGGTTACCCTCAGTATGTGATTTCAGCGTTGATCACCCCCATCTGTGGAAAACAGTGCCAGTATTCAGAATAGTGTCCCTATGTGCTTCTACTGATCCCTTTCTCAAACCACCCAGACCCTTTGTCCCATCTTGCACCACCATGTCTGGGCCAAACTCACCATGTTTAGTGCTCTGGCTGTGCTGCCTGCTTGCTAAGGGAAAGTGAGAAAGAGGTTTACATACCTTTTATGATTCGAGGCTGTGAGTGCACACACAATACTGACTCTATTTATTGTTTCTTTTGCTTCTGCAGATGTGGCCTTGAGGGCCAGCTCCTACACATTGGCAGAGAGCCTCTGTCAGATAAGGAAGTGAAAGAGGAGTAACGAGGACATGTTTCACAAAATGCTGCAATTGTGAAATCAGGCTGATAGCGAGCACAGAGACTGGAGAGATAAAATAAACAAAAAAACTAGACATTTACAGCAGGAGAGAAGACAGGGGCAAGACCAGATAATAGAAGGGCAGGAACGGATGATAAAGCTCATGGAGGACCAATCAGAGATGCTCAGGTCCCTGATTATGTTGCAGGTGGAACATATGCATGCTCGACTCCCGCTGCAGCCCATACAAAACTGCCTTCCTTGACCTCCCCAAACTCCCCACACACATTCCTCTCACATTCCCAGCCCATCACAGTACCCCTTGCACTGCACCCATAGGGACATTTTCCATAACGGAAGCTCAACTTAAACACAGTGCTGCTCACTGTCATGTCCCTTGTAAGAAATGTTAATCTGTGTATTGCTGTTTAATAAAAAATTGGTTTTACAAAGACAGTGATTCTTTATTTGTGACATACACAGGGAGGCTGCAGCAAAAATTAATACACAGTGGCAACTAGCACATTTGCAGACATCAATTAATGCTCAGGCTGGAATCATTACAGGGATCATTGAAGGTAGCAAGTAAACAATTCTTGGCTGAATGCATTACAGAAAGACACATTACTCGGGCTGCTTCAAAGCCTTCCTGATTCCAATAGCCCCACCCCCACCATTGAACCCCTCTAATAGCTCTGGTGACTGGCTGCTAGAAATCAGCCACCAGGCAATCATCTTAACACTTCACCCCTAGGAAACTCCCCCTCCCCCCACCTGGCTTCACAAATATTATGCAGACTACAGCAGGCTGCTCTGACTATGGGAATATTTTCCTCATTGAAGTCTAACATACCAAAAAGGCAGCGCCAGTGACTCTTTAATCTGCCAAATGCACATTCTACGGTCTTTCTGCATATGCTGAGCCTCTTGTGGAAATGCTCCTTATTGCTGTCAAGGTTTCCAGTGTAAGACTCTATGAACCACAGGAGTAAGTGGTAGGCTGGGTCTCACAGGATCACCATGGGCATTTTCACATCTCCTGTTAGAATCTTCTGTTCTGGAAAGAAAGTCCCTGCTTGCAGCTTTCTATATAGGCCAGTGTTCCTGAAGATGCATGTGTAATGCATCTTCCCTGACCACCCCGCATTGATGTCAGTGAAACGACCCCGGTGATCCACCAACACCCGCAATACCATAGAGAAGTTCCCTTTTCTGTCTGGGGCAAAAATGGGGATATCTGTGCCATCTAGTGCCCCACTGCAGTTAGGGAATCCCATTGCCACAAAGCCATCCACTATTTCCCACACATTGCCCAGAGACACTGTCCTTTGTAGCAGGAGGTAATTAATGGCCCTGCACACTTGCATCACCCAAGGCCGGCTCTAGGATTTTTGCTGCCCCAAGCAAAAAAATTTTTGGCTGCCCCCCCCCAAGCCCTCTCTCTCTCTCCCCCACCCCAACTGCACCCTCCTGCCACCCCAGCCCTGGGTCACTGGTAACTTGCTCCCAGGGCGGGTCATTCAGCAGGAATTTTGGATGTGCACAGAACACAGACAGGATTGGTTCCCATATTGTTACAGAACTGCAGTAAAGTGGAACAATTTTCAGCTTGTGTGATTGGAGGATACCTGGATGCAAATTATAAGACTGTCCTACATAAATGAGGAAAAGTTGAGGTGCCTTTATTATTCTTTTGTTCCATTCTTTGTTTCTATGGGGAATTTGCCAATGCAATATTACTGTCTTCCTTTTAAACAAATAAAACTAAAACTAAAAAAAAAAAAAAAAAAAAAAAAAGCAATGGCTGTTGAAAATAGCAATTCCAGTCCTAATAACCACTAGGAAGCATTTCTTGCTCAATTTATTCTACTTTTTCTACAGCAAGTTACAGTGGATCAGTATATTTGATTTGGGAGAAATGAAGTAACAGCTGCCCAAATTGATCTTGAGCACTCCTGAATTTTGAGGGTGTTCAAATCTGGAAGGCAGGTGCCAGATTCCCTTTCTGAATATTAGCTAAATCTGGAAAAGAAAAGTCAATTTCTGCTTCCATGGCTCAGAAGTGTAAATCCTCCTATGTGCCTGGTACTGTATCTAAAGCTGCCCAGGTCCTAATAGAGCCTCCCCTCCCTTACTTTTCATTTTAAATTCTAGTGGGATCTCCCTTGCTAGGCTTCAGATAGAGAGGTGCACTGTCCATTTAGTCCACCCAATTCTTTCTTTGTGGGAGAGCCCAGGGCTGGGGCGGCAGGAGGTGCGGATGCGGGGGGGGGGAGAGAGCCCAGGGCTGGGGTGGCAGGAGGTGCGGGTGCGGAGGGGGGGAGAAGAGCCCAGGGCTGGGTTGGCAGGGGGTGCGGGTGGTGGGGGGGGAGAAGAGCCCAGGGCTGGGGTGGCAGGAGGTGCAGGTGGGGGGAGAGCCCAGGGCTGGGGCGGCAGGGGATGCGGGGGGGTGGGGAGATCCCAGAGCTGGGGCGAGAGCCCAGGGCTGGGGCGGCAGGGGAGTGCAGGTGGGGGCCAGAGCTGGGGCGGCAGGGGGTGCGGGTGTGGGGGGGGGAGAGCCCAGGGCTGGGGCGGCAGGAGGTGCGGGTGGGGGGAGAGCCCAGGGTTGGGGCAGCAGGGGATGCGGGGGGGTGGGGAGATCCCAGAGCTGGGGCGAGAGCCCAGGGCTGGGGCAGCAGGGGGGTGCAGGTGGGGGCCAGAACTGGGGTGGCAGGGGGTGTGGGCGGGGGAGAGTCCAGGGCTGGGGCAACACGGGGGTGCGGGGGGGAGCCCAGGGCTGGGGTGGGGGGCAGCAAAAAACCTAGAGCTGGCTCTGTCCCTATCATTCACAGCAAGCTGCAGCATGAGGTTTCAGTTCCACACTCCTTCCCCCTCCCTTTCCTGTTAATTGCGGCCGAGGGAATGCTGGGAAATGTAGTTCTTTCCCTGCTCCAGGGCCGGCTCTATAGGCAGGAAGCTAACCAAGGAACTACAGCTCCCAGGGCTCCCTGTTGGTTCTCAGCTCCCATGCTGGATTCTTGCGCCCCTGCAAATTTGCTGCCCCAAGCAACTGCTTGCTTTGCTGGTGCCTAGAGCCGGACCTGGCATCACCACAACCCCCATGGTGGACTTCCCAACTCCAAACTGATTCTCGACTGATCAGTATCAGTCTGGAGTTTACAGCTTCCACACAGAAATTGCCACATGCTTTTCCACTGTTAGGACAGCTCTGATTTTGGTGTCCTTGCACCGCAGGGGGGTGAGAACTCTGCACACAGTTCAAGGAAGGTGCCTTTGTGCATACAAAAGTTCTGAAGCCACTGCTCATTATCCCATACCTGCATCACAATCCAGTCCCACCACTCAGTGCTTGTTTCCCGAGCCCAAAGTGAGGGTCCATGCACAGCTTGTCCATGAATATCAACATCAATCTTGAATTGTTTCTTTCCATGGCACACAGCAGGGCAGGCACCATGGATTCCTGTTTAGATTTGCAGCTCATTAAATACTGCAGGATCAGCCATGTTGTATTCATAACGCTTATCACAAGACTGGTGAGCAGTGCAGGATCCATGCTTTCAGGCAGAGGTGGCACACACAAAGTTTACAGGGGTAGTTGAAAAATGACACAAAATATAGTCAAAAGCCCTTAGAATTATGAGACGGAGAAAACTGCATCATAGTATGGTGATCCCACCCCCATGATGCATTGTAATCCATTCCCAGAATTCCTAGTGGGAGAAGGTGGCTATTTGCACAATGGGGTAGCTACCCATGGTGCACTGCTCTTTCTGTTGGTGCTGGCACAAGGAGTATTGTATGAACATGCACAAGTGACGTAATTACAGCAGTTTATGGTCATTGACGTAACCTAAGTCAACTTAACTGTGTAGTGTAGATATGGCCTTTGTGACTCTTTCAGCAAACTGGATCAAAAATAAACTGTGCAATAAAACATGGAACCAGGTGAGTTCCTCATGGATATGAACAGGAGTACTTGTGGCACCTTAGAGACTAACAAATTTATTTGAGCATAAGCTTTTGTGGGCTAAAACCCACTTCATCGGATGCATGCAGTGGAAAATACAGTAGGAAGATATATATATACCCAGAGAACATGAAACAATGGGTGTTATCATACACACTATAATGAGAGTGATCTGTTAAGGTGAGCTATTACCAGCAGAAGAGAAAAAAAAATCTTCCTACTGTATTTTCCACTGCATGCATCCGATGAAGTGGGTTTTAGCCCACGAAAGCTTATGCTCAAATAAATTTGTTAGTCTCTAAGGTGCCACAAGTACTCCTGTTCTTTTTGCTGATACAGACTAACATGGCTGATACTCTGAAACCTGTCATGGATATGAGTTGCATTGTGAGCATTTCATACTAATTAAACTAGCCTGGACTAAAAACCAGCAGATAATGTGCTAATCTCTGTGCCTTCAACCACTCTCTTCAATTTCACTTTTACTATAACCAACAACTCTATATCTGAAAATAAACTGAGTTGGGGTGCATTTTTATTATTATATTGCAGGAAGAACAAGAGAAGCAGCTTACAACTGCGTTTAGAACAACTGTTTAAAGGCTATTCTGCCAAAGTACTGGAATTTTCTTTACATTTGCCGTACTTGAGATAATAAACATCATTCTTTTTGCATCATTTTATCACTTTTAGAAGGCTGCCAGACAAAAGCAAGCTTAATTCTCTGTTCAGATATGTTTACCTGTTGATAGAACACAGCTAGTAATTACATACAAATAACAGACAAAACTTTCTGGGTCACAGTAGAGCAGTCCCACCTCCAGTTTGACAGCTACCATGCTGTTGAGGAGGATGAAACTCTTGGGGAAGGAGAACATCAACCTGGAATGGAGGGAAATAATCCCATAATAGGGACCTTCCTTCCATATGATATCATAGTATCCTCTCACACTAAGGATTCCTCTTAGGGGAGGGCACCCCTGGTATTAGGAAGAGATATGCAATAGTAATGAAGGATTCCTTTTTTTGAAATATAGATAATTGGGTTTGTGATGACCAGGAGAACCGCATGGTGAATTGCCTGCTGGGCGTGAAGGCTGTGGACCTCTTGAGACATCTAGACAGACTTATGTGCAGTGTTGGGGAGGAGCCAGTGATCATGGTATATTGTTACCAACCAGGCCTCAGTTGGTCAGGCCTAGTGCTGAAGGTGAGAGGTTGGTCAACTGGTTAGAGCTGGGTCCAGGGTAGGCAGAGGCCAGAAAATTAGCCAAGGGTGTTGGGATATACATATATACATTGTGATTCATTTATCCATGTAATATGTTATAGGTCATTGAGGCCTGGTATGAATTACACGTGTTTGACATGAATACGTGCATTGCAAGTTGGCAACCAAAGCAAGAACTTAAGGTCAAAAACTGTTAGAACTATTTGTGCAAAAACAATCTTGTTATGTTCCGAGAAAAATATGGAAAATCATCAGAAAAGGAAATAACACCAGCTAGACTGATATTAAATTGTAAAAGAATTGGAGGAAATGGCACACCTTGGATCATGATGGCCCGCCCAGGATTGTCTCTTTGGAATTGTGTGGGTAGAAGGCCTAGTAAACAAAGGCAAAGAACCGATGATGCGATGGTATGGACTATGCATGGTTGCCTATGATTTCTGCAAATTGGAGTTGTTTATTGATCCAGAGCCCTGTATGGATATAGATGTGGTTTTTGCCAGCTCCCCGCATCTTATGATCTTATGATCAGATGGAATCTTGACTAGCCATCGGGACCATTCTGACCTTTGGACTCTGGTATAGTATGTTTGGGGTGTGAATGTGGAGTGAGTAAGGTTTGTTTTGTAATCAATAAAGAGCATTTAGAGTATTACATACCAACACTGTGTCCAGTATCTGCCTGCTCCCCATCCTGTAGGGAGACCTCTATTGCGGGTCTAACAAGGGGTCAGTACCGGAGGGGTCAGAAGCCAAGTGCCACATCTGGGAGGAGGTGGTGGAAACCAGAGTTGCAAGCCAGAGGCAGAGCCAGAGAGCCGTATAAATACAAGAGAGACAGAAGCTGAATGCCAGAACCAGAGGTCAACTGGAGTCGTAAGACAGAGGTAGAGACAGGGGTTGAATCCAGAAGTCTGAAGCCAAAGGGGAGCAGAGGCTGGAGCTGAGCAAGGGCAGGGAAGGGAAGTAGGCTGGAGCAGGACTATAAACATGGGCTGGAATGGAGCAGGAAAAGTGCTGAAGCACCGGTTGGACTAAGCAGAAACAGGGGCTGGAACAGGCTGGAACAGTGATTGGAAGCAGGCCGAAGCAGGTACTGGAACAAGGGCAAGTGCAGTTGTGGGCATGATATACAATGAGCAGCCAATGAACTGCTGTGCGGCCAGGCTATAAGCAGGACTATTAAACCAGCAGCCAACCAAGGCACTGGGGCTGTTCTGAGAGTTCTCAGGCATGCAGATGGACTCATTAGTTGCTAGCAGCGCAGTTAGTCAGGGAGCAGGCCAGCAGCTGTCCCTAGCTGGTCAGTTCCTGACAGCACATACCTTCCTTCAGGGTTGCCTCCCAGGAAATCTTGAGCTGGGTTTCTTGGGGTAAGCCTGGTGGAAAACACACAGAAGGTCTGGGGCATGCATGTGTTCCACGGGTTCCAACGAACACTCCTCTGGGCCATATCCCTCCCAGTCAATCAGATACCGGAGTCTTCCCCAGACTTGGTGGGAGTACAGAATCTGCTGGGCTACATATTCCTCTTGGCCTTGCATGGTTATTATTGGAGGGGGAGGAGTAGTGCATTGTGGGAATAGATTATTGATGAATGGTTCCAGAAGGGAGATGTGGAACACAGTCTAGCCGCTGAAATTGAAAGGCAATTGGGTTAATTTGTTCTGAGATTGCAAATGGATGCAAACATTTGTGGTCCAGTTTTGCAGATGAACAGGTGGAGTGCAGATTTTGGATGGATAGCCAAACCTTATGCCCTACCTTGAGGTTAGAGGTTGGTTGATGGTGTCAGTAGACATGACGCTTGTACTTTGTTTTAGCCTCTTCTAACCGGTGCATGAGTTTCTGATGTACTTGGTGGGTGTGTGTAGCGAGATCAGCAACAGTTGGCATTGGCGAGTTGAGAGGGATTTCAGGGTGGTAATGAGGGTGGAACCCATAATTTGAGAAGGGATCTGCTGGGTCACAGTGTGTGTGGAGTTGCTGTAGGTGAATTCTGTGTGGGGAATGAGTGCCAGCCAATTGTCCTGGTGGTAATTTAGAAAGCATCTTAGGTACTACTCCAGGATCTGATTGACTTTCCCTGCCTGCCCATTGGTGCTAGGGTGGTACATGGTCGAGGTGTGAAGCACAGAAATTCCTGCCAAAAGCAGAAAATGAACTGAGACCCTCCATGAGATACTGCGCTTGTGGGCTATCCATGAAGGCAAAAGACATTGTCTTTGAATAGACAGGATGTTTGCTGGGCAGCGGGGAGACCGCAACATGATATAAAATGCACTATCTTTGTCAGGTGATCGACTACCATGAGAAGTATGGTGTACTCTTGGGAGGGTGGTAAATCCACAATGAAGTCGATCAACATGATAGCTCAAAGCTGAGGTGGAGTGGACAAAAGCTGAAGGAGACCAAGCGAGTTTGGTTTGGGCACATAGTTCACAGGACCAGACATAGGTTGCTACTGAAGCACTGGGGGCAGTCACCAGAAACTCCTTGACTTCATGACCTGGGTCTTGAATTGATTGAAATGACCCACCAGAGGAGCATTGTGGCAGATTTGTAGGACTTTCAGCCTGGGTTGGCCACTAGGTACATAGATGCATCCCTTCCAATACAGAATTCCTTCATGGAAGGTGAAAGTCAAGGCAGTCTGGGAGCTGGCATTGTCTAGTGCTGGGTGGATCTGAACTGCAAAAGGATTGTTGGGCAGCAGGACATGTATGAAGGGCAGCAGGTCATAGATAGCGGTGCCCAAAATGAAATTTGACAGTTCATAGATCGTGGATGGTGACTCTTGGTTACGTTTGCACTACTTCCCTTTTGGGATAATGCATCTGTCTTCCCATTCCTGGTCCTAGGTCATTAGGTCACCACAAAGTCAAATCACGTTAAAAAAGAACCAGTGGGCCTATTGCTGATTTAGGTGCTGATCTGTCTTCAGGAATTCCAAGGATTTTACTATCAGCAAGGGCCTGGATTGGGAAGCTTGCACTCTCCAAGAGATGCCACCATTTCTTGAAGGCTTCTTTGATAGCCTTTATCAAGGATGTCATTGTTTTTCTCCATTGTGGTGAGCTTGTGTTAGTAAAAAAATGCAAGGGTGAATCTGACCATTGGAGGCTACTGTTTGGGAGAGGACTGCTGCCAGCATGGCGTTTGAGGCATCTGTTTCTACCATAAATGGCGGGTCCAGGTGAGGGTGAACCAAAATGGGGGCTGTTATGAATTTCTGCTTTAGGCACTCAAAATCTGCTTGAGCCCCTAGGGCCCAAGAAAAATGGGGTCCCATCTGCAGGAGGGCTGTGACTGGGACAAGCATCCCCTAGAAACCCTTGATGAACTATTTGTAGAAATTGGCAATGCCCAAAAAGTGTTGGATCCCAAGTGTTGGTCTGATCGAGTATGGCCATTTTTATGTTCTTAACAGTATCCAGTATTTCTCCCATGTAATATTTAAAACTCTTCAAATTAATGATTTTTATGTAAAAAGGAATAAACGTAGGCAGACAGTCTAAATGTAGATAACTACAATTTAAAAGATTAAAATATTTCCCCTCACAACTATTAACAAAAATATCAGCTTAATATAAAGGTATGAACAGAATTGAAAATTGTAAAGAAGAAAAGATGGGAAATTCAGAAGCTGAAGATACTAAATGAATCTTAACAAAACCAATGTGTAAAAGTAAAGGTCTCCTTTCATAGAGATACCAATAAGAAGGTTATAGTGGGACCTCGGTGGAAGTTTTGCCTAAATCAGGAATGTAGGATCTGACCGCAACTATCATTATAAAAATTACATTTAAAATGTTTGAATTCTGACAAAGGCAGTGCTATAGTGGTCTTCCAGTTTAGGAGATTTGATAGAATCAAATGAATCCTCATACTTATAAACTTTAGAAGAAAACAGAAAGAACAAAGACAGAAAAGTGAGAAAATAGATTATACTGGCTCAAATCAAACACTGTTTAGCTACAAAGGAGGAAAACATTACTGGTGCTATTATATATTAATGCCTCTTAAAACTGGTTCCAAGTGAAAAGCTATTTTTCATATTCATGTTAGGTCATTTCTACAATGTCATTTCATTGTCCTCCCACAGCCAAACCAAAATGGCATCACACAGGGGAGCTGCTCATTTTGGGCTCTATCAAGAGGAGAATATGCTTGGCCTGCTGAGCTGTGAGCCTCAGAAGGCTTCACAGGCTGCCCTGCTCAGGGGGAAGGTAAAGAAAATGTTACATGGAAGTACAAGAAAAAACAAACAAACAAACAAAACCATGCCTTGCCTCAATTGCTGGCCTCCTACATGCAGTGCATGCAGATTTGGTAGATAGGTGTCTAACTTCTTATTCTGGTGTACAAAACCAGCTTGTCCTGACAACTCAAACTTATTATGCAGCCATTTTAGAGGCTGCTTTTAATAACATCTTCCAAAAAGGGATAGCATATTTGTTTTATGAACACCTTGGAGCCAAAAAGTGTTATTTTTCTATTGTTGAAATGAATATATGTTTCTAATATAGAAACATTTATTTCAGCTGTAGAAATTGACTTTATTATTGGTCAAGGGCTGTCAATCAAATGAACTCATTATGCATTTGAAACTCATTAGCAGTAGATATTGTAGTTGTAGATTTCAAATGACTGATAAGTAAAGGTGTGTGAAATTACTGCTGAATGTGTCAATTACTCTGCGGAATGTTCAGTGTGAAAATAGATTTTCACTCAAAAAATCACCAACACTAAAATCAGCTTTAATATAAAAAATATGTATATTCTGGGTGCTCTTGGCCCCAATGCTGTTCTTTCTTCCTCTGCTCACGCTCAGGTGTGGAAGGCCCTGCCTTCAGTAGAACTGGGGTGCACAGTGGCGGGAGAAAGGAAATGGATCATGGAAGCTCATGCAGGGATGCACACCATTTGTACACAGTGAAGCTCAGCTCAGTGTTCCCTGTGGGACCATACACAGTGGCTCTTTGAGAATGGGGCCAATGTCTCCACAACTGTGTATATCTAGTGTTCATTGCGCCCATCTAGTAGGGAAAATCAAGGCTGCAGAGGCTACTTCACTCCAGACAGTGGAGTAGCAGCTAGGGAGGGGCCTTTGATCCTGTGGAGATTCCCAGTGCCTTGTCCATCTTCATCTGTGTGCAGGGAACAGTAGTTCCTTTTACTAAGCTAATAATTAATAGAATTTCCAGCATTTACCATATTGTCCACTTTACAACTAATTAAATTCCCTTGTAGGCAAATTAGAAGAAAATTCTGTGCCCTGGCTATGGACAGAGTTCTATGGCCAAAACACTGACTGTCCCGGTAATATGCCTATTTTGTAATGAAATCAAATTATTTAAATCAATACACAGTGGACCAGATTCAACTTTCAGTAATTACTAATGATTTCATGGCAGAAAATACCCTTTGTGGCTACTAGCCCAAGAAGGCTCAGTGGGAATCTCAGCTTGGGACCCTGAAATATTGTACCAGTTAAATATATAATGTATTGAAGAAAAGAAGAAAATGGATTGGTTAGTGAGGTGTCTGGTCTGAGCAATGTAGATATCTTGGATGCCTCAAATGTTGGTAGTGAGACTACTCTTCTTGCTATCTTGTTGCTTTTTCTGTCAGGAAGATCAATATGAAATATTTCATTTCAGGTCTATATGACTTGACATCTTTGGGGTGAGAAGCTGAATCACTTTCCATGTTCATTCAGTGCTTGGCTAATTGATGCCAGTTGTGATGGTGTTTTTTTGTGAGAAAGACATTTGTCTTACAGGAACTAATTTTCCCACCACCATAATCATCAGCAACTGATTTCTTATACATCTCTGAACTGTCATAAGATGGTAAAATTGCTTCAAAAAGTAATTTGGAACTGATAACTAGAAATACAACTAGGAATAAGAATAATAAGAAATACTCAAAGGTTTTGCTTCACAAGCATTAGTATAAACAAATTTCATAGTGTTTATCTATGCGAACCCATACCCCTAAAATGAACAAACAGACAATCAAGATCTCAAAGGAAATCACAATCTAACCTGATAAATTTTACCTGGTTTTGTGTTGAAATTGTTGCATGGTCTGGAAAATATACCTTACAATAGAAACTTAAGAAGCTCAATCTATTTAACTTCAGAGATTTAATCACGGTCTCTAAGTACCTGTACAGGGAGATTTCAGAGTAGCAGCCGTGTTAGTCTGTATCCTCAAAAATAACAGGAGTACTTGTGGCACCTTAGAGACTAACAAATTTGTTATTTTTGAGGATACAGACTAACACGGCTGCTACTCTGAAACCTGTCATTATGCAAGGCACTGCATTTAGCCGTATGGAGTGGAAATCCATCAACTTCATGAAAAAACTCAAATTTGTTAGTCTCTAAGGTGCCACAAGTACTCCTGTTATTTTTGAGGATACAGACTAACACGGCTGCTACTCTGAAACCTGTCATTATGCAAGGCACTGCATTTAGCCGTATGGAGTGGAAATCCATCAACTTCATGAAAAAACTCCAATTTGTTAGTCTCTAAGGTGCCACAAGTACTCTTGTACAGGGAGAATATACCTGATACCTGAGGGCTGCTCAATCTAGCAGAGAAAGACTTAGTGAGAACCCATGTCTAGAAGTTGAAGCTAGAAAAATTGAAATGGAGAATTTTAAACAGTGAGGATAATTAACCATTGAAACAATTTACTAAAGATGTGGTAAATTTTCCATCACTTGGACTCTTTAAATCAAGATTGGGTATCTTTCTAAAATACATTGTCTAGCTCAGCCATGATTAAGGAATTTGTGGATGAAATTCTATAGCCTATGTTATGTAGGAGGTGATATAAATGATAAATTATTGCTTGTTCTATTCATTCTGAAGCAGCTGGCATTGGCCGCTGCTGGAAGACAGGATATTGGGTTAGATGGACCATTGGTCCAACCTAGTATGGCCATTCTTATCATAATAGGTCCTTCTGGCATTAAAATCTATGGATCTATGAAAAATTGCAATTTTGTAAGATTTTGTTCTAAGACCATGTATTAGCCAAGCTTTGCTAAAAACTTTTTGAACTGTGGCAAAACCTAATCCGAATTTCAAGTTTGTAACGATTCCGATGAGTTCTATATTTCACTGTGAACACTTTGTTTAGATGTATTGGCAGCCCACTTGTTAAAGGCTCCAAGCTACTTTTATTTTCAGTGTTTTTAGGCTCAATAAAAATTACTTTTACACAGAAATAATCATTTTTGTTTTACCCATTTAATATCTTAAAAACAATTATTTTTATAAAAGTAATAAAAACAGTCGAAGTGTGTGCATAGTGACCCACAATTCTCAGGTGGCTAAATGTGTTCAGCTTTCAGTCTCATGCAGCTGAACTTTGCATGTGTCTCATGATAATGGAATCTTTGTGAGTTGTTACTGAGACTGTTACTCTTTCCTCCCTTTTGGTATGTTGTTACTGTTTTAAAAATCTCTTTTGTTCAGTAAAGAAAAGATGGAATCAAATGTTTAAGTTTACCTCCCAAATGTGTGCAAATATTATTATAATTAAAGAAGGGATATTAAAATAAGAAGTAAAAATTATACATAGCACTAAGGTCCTGATTTTCCTGTTGGCATAGAACATGTATTGGAAGTTTCATGTTTGCATGCCACTGGGGGAGAGTTAGACCTCCAAATATTTTGTTTGGTTCTGCAAAGCTGACTACCACCAGGTGATGCATACTTTAAAAGTATCTGTGGAGACCAAGGCCTGTTCAGTGTATGTGAGTTAGCACAGTAAGCATTTAAAGGACCAGAACCATAATATATAATACTGAAGGGATGCATTGGTTTGGGTAAAGAAAAAAATTCCTTCTCTCTCACGCCCCCGCCCCCACTTTTTTAACTGAACTCAAATCAAACATTTTTAATGTTCTGAAATATTTGAGTTTATTTCTTTTCCTTGCTTGTAATTAATAGTATGGCACCAAGAAAAACAGGGCCCTGATCTTTAATTGATGCCCCCTGAGACTACTGTAATACAAATAAATTGTAATGAAATATAACACCCCTTTGCCCATATTAAAATAATGATATTAAAATATTAAGGTTGCAAGGTCAAACACTTGCAAAAGTTACCCCAGCAGTTTTAATTCTGCCTCTCATTTGTATGCATTATAACACAAACTTTAAATACATATTCATATATTATTTTTTTCTACAGAACTCCTCACTCATTCAATACAATTAGGGGAAAAAATGTTTCCCCACATCTTTTTCATTCCTTTTTTCCCCCCTTCAGCTAAACAAATATTTTATTTTATCTATTTGACTCTTGCAGAATATTCAAGGGACAGTATACCCATATACACCCACTGTACTAACAGTGTTATTGAAAATATCAAAAAATCCAACAGTATGTCCTAAAATTTCATCAATTTCAAAGAAACTGTATGATAAAAAATTACTTCAAAGCCAGAACAATCCAAAAGGATTAAAATGTAAATGCATATATAGTTTTTAGTCTCTCTATTGCTGTTATGGAGTCTTTAAAACCTGTTTATTTATTTACAAAAGCTTTTCAGCTCATCTTTAATGATGCCTTTGGGTGCTAAAGCACAAACTATTTTATCTATTCTGAAACTGGCAAGTGTGTAAGATGTAGTTACTGGTTTTTGTATTGGGGTCTCCTTTGTTTTGTTGGACAAATTCTGTTTGTGATTGTGAGTCATTCAGAGTTGCTTCAAACAAAACAAACAAAGCATTGATGTACACATTTGATTCTGGTGGTCTGTTTTTATAGAATCATAGAAGATTAGGGTTGGAAGAGACCTCAGGAGGTCATCTAGTCCAACCCCCTGCTCAAAGCAGGACCAACATCAACTAAATTATCTCAGCCAGGACTTTGTGAAGCCAGGCCTTAAAAATCTCTAAGGATGGAGATTCCACACTGCTCCTTATTCTGTCATCTGTCACCACTGAGAACAGCTGAGCTCCATGCTTTTTGGAACCCCCCTTCAGGTAGTTGAAAGCTGATATCAAATCCACCCTCTCCTCATAAGTCATGGGCCCCGGCCCCTTGATCATTTTCGTTGAGTATGGGGAAAGGGGTGAACGTGATATATTTTGATTTTAGCAAAGATTTTGATATGGTCTCCCACAGTATTCTTGCCAGCAAGTTAAAAAAAATATGGATTGGATGAATGGACTATAAGCTGGATAGAAAACTGGCTAGATTGTCGGGCTTAATGGGTAGTGATCAACAGCTCGATGTCTAGTTGGCAGCCGGTACCAAGCGGAGTGCCCCAGGGGTCAGTCCTGGGGCTGGTTTTGTTCAACATAGAATCATAGAATCATATAAAATTGGTTTGGAAGAGACCTCAGGAGGTCATCTAGTCCAACCTCTGGCTCAAAGCAGGACCAACACCAAATAAATCATCCCAGCCAGGGCTTTGTCAAGCTGGGCCTTAAAAACCTCTAAGGATGGAAATTCCACCACTTCCCTAGGTAACCCATTCTAGTGCTTCACCACCCTCCCCCACTGCAACTTGAGGCCATTGTTCCTTGTTCTGTCATCTGCTACCACTGATATCAGCCGAGCTCCATCCTTTTTGGAACTCCCCTTCAGGTATTTATCCGCACTTCAATGAAATTCAAATTTTTTTTTAATGTTCATCAATTTTTTTTTTATGTTATGTTAGACATAAGACAGGGTACCAAAATGCCTTGAGAGTGTGGTATTGCTAACTCTGTCAGTTGAGGGAGTAATGGAAAGTGAGCTTCATGAACAAGCTTACTTTGGCAGGAGTTTATTCATGATTTCTCAATCAGATAAATTAACATAAAGTCTGACAATCAGCCAATAAGCATCCTAACCCTGTGGGGCTTTTCAAAACTGAGTTTCTGAATTATTTGAGGCCCTCCCATCCCTATAAATATATAGACAGAAATAAACAAGTCAACAAAAATCATTTTGAAACATTTTATCCTGAGAAGTAATAATCCAACAATGATTTTTTTCTCATTGTTTCGAGAAGAGGATGAATAAATCATACTGTAATTCAATAACTAAGCAGTTAAAGGGACTACATAAAAATTATATGACTATTTTAAACTTTAGGTTAAAACTCTGCTTTAAGCCACAACCCTGAACAGAGAGTAGTACCAATCTCAGGTAAAACACTAGAGGTCTTCCTGTGAATTGTAATATCTCTCTGTGCTGCTTCTTGCTGGGGGCGTGGGAACACAATCTGTTCCATATGTTGAGTGGAAACAGATATTGCTCCCCCTAGTGTGCTGGACCCAGAAGGCATGACCTCATCCATTTCTGCCTGGCCCTTCTTTGATGTCTATAGTTCCAATCCAGGCACTGACTGGTTTTATGGTCTTGGCCAAATCACTTAAGGCCAGATTGGACCTGCAAGGCACAGCCCTGAAGTAGGGGAATGCAGAAAGGGAAACACTGCACTGGGAGCCCTATGAGGAAAGCCTTCTGTGGCTCTCAAGGAGCTTCTGAAGCAGCAGGAGTCCCATCAGCATGTGCTCATCTCTGCACCACCATTGGCTGGTTCAAGATGGCATGGCCAAGCCCTCACCTTGCACCGTGTAAGGTTGCTATCTGTGGTGTCCAAATAGCATAGTGCCTGCACTCCTCAGCTACACTGTGGGTGAATTTCAGTTCAGAAGATCTAGGAAATGAAGAAGAAGAGTCCATGTCACCTCTCCTTTCCTTACTTGTATATCAGTGCAGGACCAGGTGCACTCTGGACCTTAATCTTGTCTCAGTTGCCTTATCCATTAAATGGAGATAATATTAGGTACTTAACTCACAGGTTTGGTATGAGCATTCAGTAGTTAATTTTTGTAATGAGCTATACTGTATCTATGCTTAGTATTATCCTTAATTTTAAGCCCCAAAAACCTAATCCAAAGCTTAATTTGCTTTAAATATGAGTCCATTCTATCTGTGTAGCACAAAACAGGACATATCCAAAATGGTCTCTGCTGATTTTTAGACTTGGTTTTGAAGTGAATATATAAAAATAAAATATTGTTTGGTCCTATCTGCAATTCTGATTCAACATATTTTTCTTTGAAAATATTTTTATGCTTCTTCTAATGTATGTCCATGAACCCAATGGAGACCAAATGTAACCTCATGCCTCTTTCATCTAGGACATGGGAGACCCCTGGTTCAAGTGCCTCCTATGCCTAAAGGGCAAAAGGGATTTGAGCAGGAATCTACCATCTCAAAGGTGAATGCCCTAAGTGCCAAACTGTAGGGTAGGCTAATATGGTGGGAGAGCTCCTCAATCACTCCTATAGAAACTGTTCCACTGTGGATAATAAATAAAAAAAGGCATGTGAGTACAGGGACTGGATACTTCATTTCTCAGGAAAGTGCTTTAACCACCAGGTTACAGAGTCATTCTTATTCTCGTTTGCTCTCTCTGACTTTTTCTATCTCCTCCCTCCCCTCTCCCCCACTCCACCAGAGAAATTAAAGACTCATTGGACCAGACAGAGAAAAAGCATATAAACAATCATGGGAAAGACTCAGTAGCCTGGTGGTTAGCACTCTCAGCAGGGAGACCCCTGTGCCAATGACTTTTTTTTATTTACAATAAAAAAAGCTTCAGTAGAAGAAATTGATTTGAGGGCATATCACATCAGATTATCCCATAGCCCAGTGGTATGGGGACACACATCTTGGAGGTAACAGACTCCCTTTGAAAACCTTTCTCCCCTATAAGTGGAGGAAGGACTTGAACCAAGGGTCTCTGACATGAGCTAAGGGTGTGAGCATCCTAATCATTGGACTAAAAGCTATGAGGGAGGTTCTTTTCCTGTTCCCCCTCCTCAGCTGTTTTGTCTAAGCTCACCTATAGGCCTGATCCAGTAGGCAAGTTCTCAGCACACTAACAGGATCTGGGCCCACAGGCAACTTAGGCAGAGAAACACGTGTCTTCCCCCACTTTGTGCGCCTGCGGTTTAGATGTCCAGACACCTAACGTGGGAATGCAGTGCATATGGCCAGAAGTAGAAACATAGCTGCTTAGGAAAGTTTTGCTGCAAAAATATAGGCACCAAAAGAGTTTAGGCACCTAGGAATCTACCACCTCACAGGTGAATGGTTCAGGGGAAGCTGAGCAGGGTTTTTGTGAATCCCAGTGGGACCTGATTCTCGGATTTACTCACCTCAGGTGGCAGTTAGGTGCCTAAGTCCCTTTGTGAATCTAGTCCTTATGAATTGTGTGTGTCTGTGTCTGTGTGTATGAGAGAGAGACTATTATGGAAAGATAGCTCATCTAGTAACATAGTAAAACACTCATTTAAGCTTGAGATATTTGACCTAATGAAGAAACAAAAAGTTCATGAATTAAATGCTGTCAGTGTGCAGGTGGGGGGGCATGGATCAACATTCATGCCGTACTCCCCGTCAGTACTCAGTCCAAGCTGGGGAAGCTAATGATCCAACCAGTGGACCAAATTTTGTGATGAATCCTGGTCACACGCTAAGAAAAAGAATGCAAGTTTTTCTCACCTTTCGCATCCTAAGGGCTGGGCTTTCCTCCCCTCTTTGTTCACAGATTTCTTTTCAAATAAGAGTAGTTAGCAAACTAGGATGATGCAAACTGGAATGTCTGAAACCGAGTGAGAAGATACAGAATGATCAGCTGGCTGAGATTTAATGTTTACATTGCTTTCTTCAGGTTAGTATTTGTTGAACAGCTGGAGTTACAAATCTCAAGCTTCCGAATACTCTGTGATTGGGAACACCAAAGACCATTCCACTCTTATATACTAGCACTGTTTTTTAATTCTACAAAGAATGTTGTCTTCAGTCAAAGGCTTTAATCCTCATGTCCCATAGCATTTATGGCAAGGAGTTAGAAGGTCTATTTAGGGAGGCATTTCAATTCTCCCTCCGGCCAAATCAAAAACATGTTATTTCTAATGCCAGCACAGTGGCCTCATGTGCTAGGAAACTAGTGACATTTTGACACAGTCAGGGACAATTGTGCATTACATGGTGCTGCTGTTTATATCATAAACTGCAGCTTAAGTATTTGGTGAGCATTCTCTCTGTATCTGTAGCATCGTCTCTTTGCCAAACAAGTTACTGTCAGCTGGGAATGCTGTAATGATGACACAACATTTACATTACCATGTATTTTGTGGTTTTCCCCATTTTCTCTACACAGTTCCCACTACTAGAGGTATGTGAAAGGATTTGCTTGTTTTCACTGTGCTAGTATTTATGTGTAAAAATGAATATTCTCATGACTCTCAGAGAAAAATCACCAATTTACCCAAGGCTTACAATTACCTATAACATAGGTGCCAATGGAGCACCCACGGAAAAAAAAAAGGGTGCTCAGCACCCACCGGCAACTCTGCCAATCAGCTTCACCCCCTCCTCCTCCAGCGCCTCCTGCCTGCAGGTGATCAGCTGTTCAGTGGCGTGCAGGAGGTGCTGGGGGGGGAGAGGAGGAGGAGCAGGGGCAGGGAGAAGCAGTGGTGGAGTGGGAGCGGGGCCTGGGGTGGAGTGGGAATCGAGCACCCCTGGGGAAATGAGAAATTTGGCGCCTCTGACCCATTACCACAAGAGAAAGCTAGTGCCACAGTCTGTGAAAAGGCTTGTTTACTCTTTGCAAATTTCTCCTGGCAAAAAAATCTAGGAAATTTCTAAAGCCATGTTCTTTATTTCTCACCAAAAAGTGATAAAAATGTAGTGAATGAGATACTTTCCCCTTCCCCTCACAACTCACTGTTCAAAAATATATGTAAGTCTCAAGCTTAATAATGTCTGGACCTGCAGAAAGTGCAAAAGATCTTCAAAATGCAAAAGACTACCAGGGAGATGTGACCCATGTAAATATTCCATTAACCACCTGGACAATTCTTTGTAGGACAAGACATTTTCCGCATTTTCCAGGAATATCTTGAAGTTTGCACGTGGTATTCTGAAGAATATTCTACCAGTCCATAGTGTTTCCTTCATTGTTCATGATCTACTGGAAACACGTTTGTTTTAAAGCTTCTAAATACAAAATGAAATTCTGGGAACTGTAGCCAGCTTCTTTTACAGCACACAATAGAGCTTGCCAACACTGACACCTTCAGCAGATTTCTAGCCAACCCAGAGGGGTTCTTCTGTACAGCCTGCCCAGTGATAGGTAGAGTTCCTATCTTCTTTCATACCATCACTTTGATACCTCATTTTGTGACATAATAGGTTCCCTCAAGAATTACTGCGCTAAATTTTAGATAATCTGTGAATGGAGTATGTGTATGTTCAGAGCAGAGACTTGCTGCCTATCACCAATGGCCAATAAAGGATTCGAAGGGCAAGTCTACACTACAGGACTGGGCAACAAAATGGCAAATGAAATTTAATGTGGATAAATGTAAAGTAATGCACATTGGAAAAAATAACCCCAACTATACATACAATATGATGGGGGCTAATTTAGCTACAACAAGTGAGGAAAAAGATCTTGGAGTCATCGTGGATAGCTCTCTGAAGATGTCCACGCAGTGTGCACAGGCGGTCAAAAAAGCAAACAGGATGTTAGGGATAATTAAAAAGGGGATAGAGAACAAGACTGAGAATATATTATTGCCCTTATATAAATCGATGGTACGCCCACATCTCGAATACTGCGTACAGATGTGGTCTCCTCATCTCAAAAAAGATATACTGCACTAGAAAAGGTTCAGAAAATGGCAACTAAAATGATTAGGGGTTTGGAACGGGTCCCATATGAGGAGAGATTAAAGAGGCTAGGACTCTTCAGCTTGGAAAAGAGGAGACTAAGGGGGGATATGATAGAGGTATATAAAATCATGAGTGATGTGAAGAAAGTGGATAAGGAAAAGTTACTTATTCCCATAATACAAGAACTAGGGGTCACCAAATGAAATTAATAGGCAGCAGGTTTAAAACAGATACAAGGAAGTTCTTCTTCACGCAGCGCACAGTCAACTTGTGGAACTCCTTACCTGAGGAGGAGTAAGGATGGCTATTAGCCAGGATGGGTAAGGAATGGTGTCCCTAGCCTCTGTTTGTCAGAGGATGGAGATGGATGGCAGGAGAGAGATCACTTGATCATTGCCTGTTAGGTCCACTCCCTCTGGGGCACCTGGCATTGGCCACTGTCGGTAGACAGGATACTGGGCTAGATGGACCTTTGGTCTGACCCGGTATGGCCGTTCTTATGGTGTTATGTTCTTATTGGTACAGCTGCATCGACACACTCTCCCATCGGCATAATTATTGCACCTCAGTTTTCAGATGAAGTAGTTCAGTCAGAAGCACTCTGCAGCATATACTTGGTATTTTTGCCTATTTTGCTTACTTTCCTTCTCGGTTACAGTTCTTAGTAGGAAATCTCATTTTACGTTCAGGATATGATGGGATTTTTGCTTTTTCTGTATATTGTTACTTATTGTTGTTTAAGGGCCTGACCTACTTCTGTTGAAATCAATGAGTTTTTCTCTGACGTCAGTGAGGGTAAGATCAGCCCCTAAGTTAAACTTTCCTCACTATTCAGTAAGGAAGGAGATATTTGGTATTCTGTATTAGTTACATTCTTTTAATTGATTACTACTATCTATTTTATTTTATTTTATTATATGTAATTGATTATTTTGTCTAACATTTATCTAACATGTTTTATTATTACTTATAAAATAAAATAGTAAATTACTTTTATAAAACAAAAACACTTTTAAGTGGTGTACTCCAAAGCTCAGTTTTTCAGGGCATATTCTTTATTATACACATTACTTTGGGGTGGGGGGGAGGGAGAAGAGAAAGAGAGAATAAATCCTGTTTTTTTTTATTTTAATGAATCCCCTGCCTCTCCCAACCTCACCCTCCAAAAAACACTAAAGAAGTTTGCTGTTTTATAGTAAATATTATAATGTGAATATGCAGAATTTCATTGCAGTGAAATTTCAAGTGGTTTTATGAACCCCTAAAAGGGTGCATCCTGCCCTGAAGGAAACCATAAAGTTGCTGATGGCTCTCATAATTTTAAAACCTGTGGATATGACAACCAATTACAAGTCTTCTAATAACTGGTTTGCACACAGGGTTCATGCTTTCTCAGAGTCATAATTATCTTGTCTCAGTATCTGACAGAATATTGTGTAAAAACTTGCACTGTGGGAATTTGAACATGGAACTTACTGGCTTATGGTTTACACAGCAAACTGCAGGTATGTTTTCTCATTAAAACAACAATAATTATTATTACCTAGGCTATGTTGAGCAGATATATTCATGTTAAAATGGATGTGTATTACTAACAAGACAACTTCAAAAACCTTTCTTGTTTATGAAGAAGGCCTTAGCACCATGTTGCAACTGTTTTCCCCCCTATCAGTTCCACATCTTCTATGCATAAGAGATTCAGAGATGTGTTTTGCTCCCTCTTCTGACATAATTAGGAGGTTTCAAAAAAGGATCAACAAAACACATGACAAAGTGTTTGTTTATTTGAAAACCAGGGAATCCTGCATGTGAGTGGCAGTTCGCAATTACAGAACAAACTGATCCACCATTCAGTTTTCCCACTGAGAAAAACAACTGCTTATCTTATTGCCAAGATGAACCCCTGAAGTTCAAGATCACTCACTTAACATCAACAGACCATTATCAATCTAAATTTCCAGGGACTGACAAGAAATTTCCAGGATTTTAACAGAAGAAAATGTAGGTAAACTATGTAAAATATTATGCAGGAGCTCACCTTTAAAAGAATGAAGCATGGAGTTTATAAGCAGGGCTGCCGAGAGCGGGTTCGGGCCCCGGTGAAAAAAAAATTTCGGGCCCCCCAGCAAGGCCAGACTGGCTAAACAGGGATGACGAGAGGGGAAGCTGGGCCCGGAATTTTTTCGGGCCCCCCAGCAAGGGCGGACCAGCTAAACAGGGCTGACGAGAGGGGGGGAAGCCGGGCCCCGGGCCCCGTTCCGGACTGCCGGGCCCTGGTAATTTGTAACGGCTTCCCACCCCTCTCGTCGGCCTTGTTTATAAGTGAGATTTGCACACATGAAGCCCAGATGTGATAAAGGTAGCAGCGTATAAAGATGTAGAAGCTATGAAGCTATAGAAGCTATTAAGCCCTCATCCTGCAAAGAATTACATATGTGCTTAACTTTATGCACTGTGAGTAGTCCCACTTAAGTGAATGAAACTAAATATGTGAGTGAGTCTTTGCAGGATCAAGGCCTTAGGCAGTAAAAGGAACAGTGCTGTTTTTAATGTTGCCTTAAAAAGAATAGGGGGAAATGACTGTTCTTTGTTTCAATTGTTGTATTATTTATTACAGTAAAATCATTTTTTATAATAATTTTGAAAAGTTCTCATTCTCAATAGCAGCACATCACGTTTTTTTCTATTTTTCCTTTGCTTACTATAGCTGGTAAAAAACAGAAAAATGATTACGTGAAACAAATCAAAATGTCAGTTATTTTCATTCCACATGGTGCAAAATGGGTCCATTTTCTGTTGTTGTTTCTGTGTGTGAAATTTTCTTTGCTATTTGGTATCAGCATTTTTACGCAATTTTTTATTGAAATAATTTTGTAATTTTATTTACTAAAAAAACTGGTTTCCAGAAGAAATACAGATTTTGATAAATACAAAATGCAGATGGCAATTTCAAAAATGATTTAAATAAAAAAAAATTGTTAAAGATTTCAATAAAAGGTGGAAAATATGAAAAACAGATAATTTTGATAAAGTCAACCATTTTTCACAACATTTTTCATTTTTGACCAAAAAGTTATTTTTTGGTTAAACAACTTTTGTCCAAAAAATGTTGACCATCTTTATTTTTTACTTGGACTTTTTTTATATTGGCCCAGATCTAGCTGAGCTGTGCATGTTGCTGCACTAATGGGTGGAAGCTGGAAGATGTCCATATGCTACCTTTGCATTCCCCAATCCTGGGGCTTGCCATGAGCTGGAATGGGTCATGGTCAGTGATATTAAAGACTGGGGATGGGCTTATGCAACCATGTAATGGGTGTGGGGGACTGATTGAAAGAGGTGGCACCGGCATGTCTCCCACCCCCCAGATACTGGGAGCTCTCCTGCTCCCTTGTACTGCTGCCAGAGTTGGGAGTAGGATGGTGGGGTCATGAGCTAGGTGTGGTTGTGAGGGGAGTCTGGCCCAACTCTTTCCCTCATCCCTCTTCCTCACTCTCTCCACTGCAGCTCCAAGCATTCTCAGTTCATCATGGGCTTGGAACTTTGGAATACTCGTGTTCAGTTATTATTCTGCCACACTGTAAATGTTTCTTTCAGAGCACAAGTGAGAGAAAGGAAATGGCTTATGACGGTTCCTAACTCAGGTAAACTTGAATGCAATTTCATGGGATACAGAAAAAAAGCGCTTGTCTAGCTCAAAGACTTTCTCCTTGACAAATCTCAGCCGTCTGTTGCAAACAATGGAGGTGTTCGAGCTTCTCAAAAATTGATCACAAGAATCTGGGAGTTTAATGGAAAGAGGTAAGCCACCTAAATAAGGGGGTCACTAGCAGCTTTTTCTATTATAAGATCCAACATTGCGTTTATAGTCTGAATTTGTGTGGGATGAGGAGGGCTTCAGACTGGGGGCCATTGTGCATGTAGGAAAAGGAGATACCTGCTTTGTTCAAAATAGAACCTGAAACGTATCAAACCTATGTAGATGCTGTTTTTAAAATGTTTTATAGGGTTTTTTGTATGTGTCTGATGAGAATGATCTGAACACTGATTTTGGAGCCCAGGGTTTTTTGTACATATTTATCTAGATTTTATTTGCAATAGGGTAAATTAGTCTAGAATTTTAAAAACTCATCTGGTAGATCTCCTTTTCTTTCTTTTGCTCTGGCTTTGCTTTTGATTAAACTCTGTATTTAAATTCCTCTAAAACGCAGGAACTACACTTGACATTTCACAGTGTTCTGGGAGAGAAGCACAAAGCTTCCCCTTTAAATTCTTCCTGCCTCCTCACTTACATTTGAGTAGCTTGGAACCTGCTTTTGGTCCTGAGATTTTGGTGTCACATCTGCAGATTTTATGTTGGATTGAATGGATTTTTATTTCATTGCTTCTGTTTTCATCTTGGAGTTCCTGAAAGGCAGTGTTGGCATGTCACTCATCTGTTCTGGTAGATCTCTCTTGTAGATTTCAGAACAGTGGTTCTCAAACTTTTGTACTGGTGACCCCTTTCACATAGCAAGCTCTGAGTACGACCCTCCTTACAAATTAAAAACACTTTTTAATATATTTAACACCATTATAAATGCCGGAGGCAAAGCGGGGTTTGGGGTGGAGACTGACAGCTCGCGACCCCCCATATAATAACCTCACAATCCCCAGAAGGGTCCCGACCCCCAGTTTGAGAACCCCTGGTTCAGAAGGTTCTAGGGGATCAACAAAGGAACTAAGGTATTGCAATGCCTAATTTATAGTCACCTAGTAAATTACTGGGATAACACTAGGATCCACAAAGCTGGAGTTAGGCACCTAGGCTCCCTATATAATGAATGGGGAGAGACAGGTCCCTAAGAATGGGAACCATAAAAGCCAGCACAGTAGGTAGGGAGCTGCCTAAACTAGACAATGGGAGATGCCTAAGCCCTTAATCACTCACAGAATTAGAACCCCAAGTCCAGGCTTCAGGGAAGCACCTATCTCTTCTTGAGATTCAAAGACAGGAATGTTCTCCTGGAGTCAGGCAGCTTAGGCACTGAAGTTGTTTCTTATGAGAATGAGGGAGGCATCTTTCTCACTCCTTGTAACATGGGTGGTGTCTATGCTGCTGTTGCTGCCCTCCTTATAATTTTTGCCCAGTCGTTCAAGTGCTCACCTGGGATGTGGGAGACTCAGGCTCAAGGATTTGCACCAGGGTCTCCCACCCCTCAGGCTATTAGATGATCTCCTCAATCTGTGCTGTTGAAGTTGACAAACAGGTCTGTTCTAAACAAAGGAATGTGTGCTCTGCTTAATTTGCATTTAAGCAGTAAAGGGTCATCAAGAAGGAAAGGGAAGCAAAGGAAGCTCAAACAGTGAGAAAAAACAGCAGGGGACATCCTTCTCTATAGACTTTGTCTCCTGAATCTCAGCTGGAAAGAAGGGGACTGACACTATTAAAAGGAGGGACAAACACCTCAAGACACCACCCTCTCTCTGTCCCTGCCCATTGATTTTCTGCACACAAAGCAACAGATTCTGGGGTTCAGAGCTAAAATGTTTGGTCATTAAGACTGCTGAAAACATATGGTGAGAAATGTTGTTTCAATCTTATATAGTTTGTTAAGTTAGGCACCTGTATTGTTTTAACTTTATTTTCTTGTAACCATTTCTGACTGTTATGCCTCATTACTTGTACTCACTTAAAATCTATCTCTTTGTAGTTAATAAACATGTTTTATTGTTTTATCCAATACAGTTTGTTTAAATTGAAGTGTCTGGTAAACTTCATTTCGGCTGACAAGTTGTGTGCATATTATTACTTTTAAAGAAATAATAGACTTTACATAAACTTGTAGTGTCCAGGAGAGGGCAGGGCTGTACAGTACAAATGTTTCTGGGGGAAGATTGGGGACTGGGGCTGTGTTGGGGGGTCACCCTGCAGTATAAGCAAGTGTGGTAAGGACTAACGTATGGTAAGGGCTGACTGGCTGCAGCACATACAGAGGCATAGCTGGTGACTTACATACTGGAGGATGTTTGTGAGCAGTCGAGGGTGGAGGCTACAGCAGCAAAGCACTGTAAAGAGCACCCCATTAAAAGGACAGGGGTTACACAGCTGCTCATTAGTCCGGATTATACCCTGGTATGTCACAGTGGCACAGTGAACTAGGGTTTATACAAAGCTTGTTATTTGAAAGTGAGGTTTACACTTTAAGCACTGATATAGCAATTTGAAGTGAGTCACGAGTGTGGTGGCTGGAAACAGTCAAAGCAAGGCTACAGTTTGTTGTTTTCTGATTGTTTATTTTGGGTAAGGGAAATAGAAAGAGTAAAGCATAAAAATGAGCACCATCGAAACAACTGCAAATCTAGAATTGGCCAGATTAGAGAAAGATGAAAGAGACAGAGAACGTGAGCGCCAAAGGTGGCAAGCAGACATGAGGATCAAGGAGCAGAAGGCTGCACATCAGCAAGCCAGAGAGCTTAAAGAACCAGAAATAGTCCTCCAGTGAGCCCTGGAAGCTGAGACGCTAAAAGAAGAGAGAGAAATATCTTCCCACAAGACAGCTATGGAGCTGAAAGAGAAAGACGCCCAAGAAAAGGAGAAGGAGAGGAAATATAATCAGGACATGATGGAAAAACATGGACAGATCCCAGAGTCACCAATTTCTCCCTCCACTCAAGGAACTCTCAGATTGAACAAGTTGTGTCCTGAATACAACGGATCAGACTGCACTGAAGAATACCTTACCACTTTTGAAATACTATGTGAGGTTCATAATATTCCTGGGGATAAACAAGTCCACACACTGATTGCAAAACTGTCTAGTAATGCTTTGAAAGTGTTTAATCAAATGCCAATTTAGGAATCTTTGATGTATTCTGAATTTCAGAAAGCTGTTTTACAATGGTTTCCAATTGCTCCTGAAGAGTATAGGTTCAAATTTAGAAAACACAAGAAAAGCTCTGGCATGAGTCATAGTGAATAGGTCTATAAGTTGCAGTACCGGGTTTACCATGGCGCCAGTGGCCCACACTCAGAAGGGGCCCCAGTGTCCGGACTGTGGCAACACCTCTCCAACCCGCTCTATGTGGGTTCTGCCTGGACGTGGCCCCACCAACCGCTCCAGCCCTACATTCATGGCCCTGTATGCAATTTCCCCACCCACATGTAGCTCTCGGGCCAAAAAGCTTGCCCACCCCTGCCCTGGGGTGTGAGTGGTGGGCTGGGCCCCTCCAGGTATGTGGGTCCTGAGGGAGCCTGGCCAGGACAGGCTGGGCTTCTGCTCTGTCCTGGCTGGTTGTGCCGCTTCTGAGGGGTCAGAGGGATCCCTGACCGGCTCTAGCAGTGCTGCAGGCTCAGCCCATGCATAGACATAGTCACTGCCAGCAGGTCGATGAGTGTCGCTGGGGGGTGGGAAGGGCGTGGGGGAGTGGGTCTCTGGAGGGTCTCGGGGCGGGGGGGGCACTGGGAAGTGGTGGTTCTGTGTCGGGTACTCCTGGGGGAATGAAAATAAATTCCCTGCAGATTTCTTTGCTTCCCTTTCAAAAGTGACCGAGAAGCAAAGGGAGGGGGGTGGCAGCTGAGAACGCCCATAGGCTTAGTTTGCAGGCAGTGCCCCCAAAGAGAGGAGAGGTGTGGGGGCACACAGAGTCACATGCCACTGCCTCCCCACATTTCTGCAAGCGCAGAGCTGCCCGGCTGAAAAAAGAGGGTGCTGCTCAGAAGATGCCACTTTCTGGGTCCTATTGCTGGTTGAGCTCCCCTTCTGTGTGCTGGGAGCCATCCTGTTTTCTGTACAACAGTGAGTGACCATGGTGGGGAAGGGCAGAGGCAGGCTGGGACTAGGGGGAAAGAGGCAGTGGTAAAGGAAGGGGGTGGGGTGGGGAAGGGAGGAGATGGAGCAGTGGGTAAGGGGCATGGGATGGGGAAGAGAAGGGGATGGAGAAGCGGGGGCAGGGGGAAGTGGGGGCTGGGGGAAAGAAACAGTGGGGAAGGAAGGAAGGGGGTGGGATGAGGAAGAGATGGAGTGGTGGGGAAGGGGCATGGGATGGGGAAGAGAAGGGGATGAGGGAAGTGGGGGCAGGGGGGAAAGTGGTGCCCAGCATGCAGCATCCCCTTGTCAGAAGCTGGGGCTCCCCTGTTAAGCAGGCCCATCGATGAGCCCCCCCCCAGACACCCTCCCCACTAAGCCCCAACCACCTGCACCTGGACTCCCACCCAAATGAACCCTACCTCCCCTGCACCTAGAACACCCTCCCCTCCCCCCCCCCCCCCCCGCTGAGCCCCAAACACCTGGGATGCCAGTGGGGAAGGTCTCTAGGAGGGGTGTGGGCTGGGCATAAGGGTGGGCAGGGGGGCGGTGTGGGGCAGGCCCACCCTCAAGGGGAAGGGGCATGCTGGCAGCACAGGGCTGGGCAGGCCAGTGTGCATCTGGCAGCTGCAGGTTTGTAAACAGTGCCCTCCTGCTGGGCTGCATGGAGCGGGGCTGCTCCCACCATGCTGTGCCTCATTGTCCCCAGCCCACCCTTCATCCTGGAGGCTGATCATCCTGCCCCCCTGCACCTTGCCCCATGGGGGCCCACAAATATGTTTGGTGCCAGTCCCACAAAATGTTAATCCGGCCCTGATAAGTTGTGTGACCTAATGAAAAAATGGTAAAGGAAAGAGGGCTGAGGATTATAACCAATTGTTTAATCTCTTACTCAACAACATTTCCTAAGTATATGCACTGAAGATATTAGCCTGTAGGATAAAGCTTAAAATCTGTGCAAGGAATGGCCACTGTGTGCAAGCCCAGATGTCCAGTGAGCTCAAACCACAGAAGGAAGGGTACAAATCCAGTGTAAAGGGGGGATCCCCTCCGAATAGTTCCTCTTCTGGAAATCCCCATCACAAACTTCCCATGAATGAGGAGGGTCCAAGAAGGTGTTTCCAGTGTATCTCTACTGAGCACCTGAGAAATCAGTGCCCTGAGCTAGAAGAAACTAAGCCTATCCAACCCATGTTAATGCAGCTGTCCTTAATACAGAAGTCCCTGAGGTACTGACAGGTCACCTGGTTACTTCTGTGAGGATGGATATGGAATTTATTAAGGTTGTCAGAGTAAATAACAAGGAGTGCATAGGGTGGAGAGACACTGGAGGACAGAACTCAGCCCAGTGGTTAGGGCAGTCTTCTGAGTAGGGGGAGACTCCTCTTCAAATCTTTGACAGTGTTCTAACCACTGGGCAAAAAGTTATAAGGTGGGCTCCTCCTCCTCTGGCCATATTTTAAATGGGAATTGATTAGGTAGATGTTCTGAGAGGACACCTACTAAATCGGCTCCTAGGGAAGATAGGTGGAGGAGTGCCTATCTTCCACTGGTTTGTGGATCACTCTGGGGCTTAGGTATAAGATAGATGTCTGAACTGCTAGAATGAGGAAGCATTGTGTTTGCCCAGAGGCAGAAACTTAGGTACTTAGGGAGCTTTTACCTTAAAAATTTAGGTGCCAAGTGAGTTTAGGCACCTACAGAGTACAGTGGCAGCCAAGCCGGGGTTTTGTGGATCGCAGTGGGGCCTAAAACTGGGGTTTAGGCACCAAAGTACCTTTCTGGATCTGGGCCCTAGTCTCCACTCCTCCCCCAACTCATAGGTGGTTGTTTCATTGCAAAAACATATAGTGCAAATGTATGCAAAAAATTAGCCTGTGGTATCTCTGTTAATGAAGGGGTATAGCTCCACTTGTGAAAGAGAGCTTTAAAAACAAATTTAATAAAATCACAGAACTAAAATAATGATTACTAATTATGATGTTTTCACTTTTTTCCCCTCTTGCTTCCCATCCCCTATCCTTCATCTCTACTTGGAAATTTAACAAGTGGACTATGAAAGCTGGTATCATGGGACAATCGGAGGCAGAAAATGAAATCTTAAGAACAATAACAAAACAACAACAATACTACTACTAATAATAATTGTCTAATTGGGGGCTGTTTTTGCATCCTCTATTTCTCCGAGATTCCAGGTGGCAACAATAGCTACAAGCACTTTTTCTCCTCTGGGTTTGGCTATTGCCTCCTGTAGTACAAAAAGAACATGAGACAAGCCCTTGTATCAAAGGCCTGCTATGAGGCAGGACCTGCTTCCAAAATTTGGCAAGAACAGGGCTGATATTGCAGATATACACATTCCTAAGAAGTGTTAGTCACAAAGTGCTCACGCAAACACATATAAAGTGGTATCAAAACATCCCGATATCAAAGATGGTACAAAAATATTACCCAAGGATCACAGGAACACACTGACTCCTCATAAAAGATAAGGTCAGAATGAGAGTACATAATAAAAATATTTTGATTGAACCAACATGTATAAAATGATGGGTGATAACTAGCAACGTCGGGGGCAGTAATTAACTATGTCAAAGGGGCAGTACTAACTTGTTTGTATCGGGGTATAAAGATGTAGCTCAGAGGGATTACCTTCGTCTGGCTTTAGGGAGGAACAGAAAGTCCCGCCTTTCACTGAGCTGGTCCATTATTAGGGGCATACTTGTATTAGTGGTCCGGTAGAGTCTGCGAAATACTAGTAACATGCTTTGTCGACAATAAACCTGGCTGGGTGCCTTCATCCCTTAACGGGCCTTGCAGTCGTTGGGTGGTTTGCTCGTGGTCTGCCATGCCAGCTGAATGCACAGGGCTGGGGCAGCACACAGAGGGAACACACACACACAGCCAAACATCTATCAACATCTAACCGCACTGGTGACCCATGACCATGGACCTTGTCACATGCAGCTTGGATTCCTGCACTATACTCTGTATTGGATTATTTTTTAAGTCAACTCAAAATCTACAGCTGGTGTAGAATGTAGCTGACTGCTGTTACATATATGGACTATATTACACCGATTCTCCAAAGACAACATTGATTTCATATTCATTTATAGGTGAAATTCAATGTTTTGATACTGATCTGTAAAGCCCTATGAGGTTTGGATTGTAGGAACCTAAAAAATGCTTCTTCCTCATGGATTGTGAAGGCAGTTGATGTCAGCTTCTGGGCTGTTTTACTGTGTCCCTAGATTTGAATAGGGCGTAGACATCATGGAAGGCCTTCAGCTTTGGAATTTCCTTCCTTTATTGTTCGGATACTTGAACTTCAAGGCTTTATATCTTGTCTTTATTCAGGCTTTTGACTAAGGGAGTGATTGAAAAAAAATCACACTTTTTTCTAGACTATAGTGCTTATTTGTCAACAAGTTTTGTGGGGGTTTTTTTCTTCATATTTCATACACATGCACTAAGATTGTTTAAGGGAATCTTTTGTAAATGTCAAAATGAATGAATGAAGAGGTCTATAGCATTTATCAGAAATCTAAATTTTATCCTTAATATCAGCTAAACCACACTTTTCCACCCAGCACATAAACCTATCTGGCACATCTTAGAAGAAGCACTGATGGGACTGGGATGTGATTTGGCCTGATGAGGTGTTTAAGATAATTTTACAAAGAAATTGGAAGCATGCACTGCCCTCAGGGCATCAGATTTTATATGGCAATGCTCACATAATTACCCTAAGATGGATTGCCATAGGACTCCCTGGGCCTCTGTCTGGAATAAATCCCACATCTAGATAGAGAAAGAAAAATGTGACTGGCAGGATTGGCAGGATTTTGGTATGTGTTAACTTTCAGATCTCTAAATTGTAACCCAAAAGCCTTTTTACACTTGTGACTATTTGTGTAAAATGGCAAGCATGACCGTAACCAATTTTTAAAACGTTATTAGCTGAGGTATTAACTTGGGATTGAGATGTCCTCTTGCAACTAGCCATGTCCATGTCCTCTGAGATATATCATAAAATGACTAGCTAGCCAGAAATTAGTGGCATCACAGATCTATAATTGCTTTATATATTGTCTATTTGGCCTACTGCTGCCTTTTCAGGAGGCCAAGGTTACTGCATCACAAAATATCAGAGGAAAAAATGGGCATTCAGAACAATTTACCAGATATCAGATTTATTTAGGGGGGATTTCTTATTTTTATGTCTGCATACATTTTACCAGACACCAGCAGCTCTTGTGGAATGTCAATAAAAATGCATCTAATTTTTACTGAAACCATTTTTCCTCTTTTTTTTTTTTAGAAATATTAGGGGCTTTGTGGAGAAAATAGTATGTGATCATGTAACCAAAGACTATCATAATGCATACAAACAAGGGCGCTGAAGTAAGGTTGCAAAGGAAAGCTTAATTCTGGTATTTCCTAATACTGGAGTACTTGACTTTGCCAACAATGTTATTTTAACATAGTTTTTTTTTTAATGGAATTCTCTACTATTGAATGACTTAAAAATTGACAAAACAAAAATTATCATCATGTAGAACTATGCTGAACCCACATGAGTCATCAGTAGAGTTGGGATCTTTAGATCCACATTACAGTCCTCCCCCGCTTGAGCTAACACAGTAATGGGAGCAGATCCATGGGCATCTGGGACTGGGGCTGGGACACATTTTGCAAGGAGTTTCACAGCTATTTGCTAGAGAGGAAGGAATGTTGAAATTCAAGAATCCTGGGTTCTATTCCAGCTTCTGAGGGATGTGATTTCTAGTGGTTATAGCCTTTCTACCCCATCATCTCCTTCTACCTTTCAGCTCTTATCCCCAACTCCTGCCCCTATTCCTGTCTCCACTCCTATCTCCCTGCCCCTCCGCCCCCATATTCCTATTCTCCTCTCTCTTCTGCTGACTTGGCTCCTGCCCTGTCCCCCATCCCCATGGGTTCCTATTGTGACAGGTTGGATGCCCTTCCAGGATGCCACCTAATGTGCTGGAGTCTCACTGAGCCTGCCCGTTCCACCAGCCTGGGCTTCCTCACCCTGTCTATGCTGTGCCAGGCCCTCAAGCCTTCTCTAGCACATGCACACAAATAAGGGCCCACCCAGCTGCAGACATAGATTGAAATCAGCTCTGTGTGGGAAGACTTAACTAGGAGAATGGCCAGCACTCACATGCACACCTCCTTTGGGGTATAAACCTAAAATAATATTGTCTTGTGCTGTATAGAAATATCTGCACAATGCAAGCTCATAAAAATCTGCCCTCTCCCTCAATGTGAAGAGAGATATGCACAGCTTTTTGCCCCCGTCCCAGATATGAATTACACAAACTGGGTTTTGAAATAAACAAGAAATAAGTTTATTAACTACAAAAGGTAAATTTTAAGTGATTATAAGGGATAGCTAACAGAACAAAGCAGATTACTGAGCAAATAAAACAAAAACATGCAAACTAAGCTTAAAACACTCAAGAAACAGGTTACAAAATGTAATTTCTCACCCAAAATGTTGTTTTAGGCAAGTTGCAGAGTTTCTGTAGCTTAGAGTTCCATTTATTTCTCCTTACAGACTGGACCCCTGACTCAGTCTGGATTCAGCCCTTGCCTTTCCCTCAGCTTAGTTCCTTTGTCTCTTCAGGTGCTTTTAGCAGTCTTTCTTCTTGGGCGAGAAGGCAATGGAGAAGAGCCAAGATTAACCTCCTCCCCAGCCTTAAAAAGGATTTACCTAAGGTGGGAATCCTTTCTTTGATCCCCATTCCCCTACAGCGGAAAAGTACTAGCAAGTTAAGACATTGTCCAGTACCAGGTGACAGTCACCTGACCCTGCTGTGTCAATGCAGCATCCCCGTAAACTTCCCAGGAAGGAGTGAGATTAGCATTTTCAAAATTCTATTGTTCTTCTTAATGGTTTATCCAGGCTCTTTGCCTACGGTCTGGTGGGTGTTTTCCAGGTGAAAACACAGTTGTAATTGTTACATAGTTAATATTCCTATCTCCAGATACAGAAATGATACATGCATACAAATTGGATAATCACATTTAGTAAATTATAGCCTTTCCAATGATACCTTACAAGACCCATCTTGCATAAAATATATCTTAGTGATGCCATATCCATATCATAAGCATATTTCCATGAAGAATATGGGGTATAATGTCACACCTATCTTCACTCCAACCCTTTATCTTATCCTGTATTCCTCACTTCTCTGAATTTGCGGAGCAGTTAACTTCCTCCTTCTTCTCCAAACCTACCTCTCCTGTCCTGCAGCCCACCGCTTCCAGCAGCTCCCATTGGCCGGGAATGGCGAACCGCAGCCACTGGGAGCTGTTGGGGGCCATGCCTGCGGATGATCAATGTAAACAAAATGTCTTGCGGTCCGCCAGCAGATTACCCTGATGGGCCGTGTGTCAAAGGTTGCTGACCTCTGTTGTATATAATGCCAAGTACTCTGAAAAATCAGGTCCTAGTTGTCTCAAACTGATACCCAAAATTAGTAGATGCTTTTTACTTTAATCTCTCTATGCCTCATTTTCCAATCTGTAAAATGGGGATAATGCCACTTCCTCACCTCAGGGGTGTTATAAAAATAAATTCCTTAATATCTGTGAAGCATTCAGATACTATAGTGATGAGCTCCATAGAAAAACCCATGAAGAAATTAATAATTCTGTCTTCAGAATAGTGTGCAGTAAATAAGGTCTAGAGACATACATTGAACAATAAGGATAAAACAAAATATTGAATAGCTGCTCATTGAGTGAGCACCATACATTCTGTGCACTGAATGAGGCGGAGGTCTTGTGAAAGAAATAGTATGTGATCTTGTAATTAAACACTTTATCATAATGCATATGCACAAAGAGGCTGAATTAAGGTTGCACAAACAACCTTGACTCTGGCATTTCCTAACCTTTGCGTGCTTGACTTTGCGACTTTAATAATGCAACTTTTTTAACATTAATTTTTTTGTGTGTGAAAAAAAGGGTAATCCGCTGGCGGGCCGCAAGACATTTTGTTTACATTGATCATCTGCAGGCATGGCCCCCCCGCAGCTCCCAGTGGGTGCGGTTCGCCGTTCCCGGCCAATGGGAGCTGCGGGAAGCGGGAGGCCACAGGACAGGAGAGGTAGGTTTAGGGCAGAAGGAGGAAGTTAACTGCTCCATGAATTCAGGTAAAAAGCAACTCTTTCATTGACTATAATGGGAACAGAATTTGACTTAAGCTCTCTTACAAAGTAAGAGCTAAACGATTTGTATAGTTGTTAAATAGCAAGACCAAAATCAAACTGCAAAAACAGGTCCATTGTTACTGGCCCCACTTCTTACCACCAATGAGCACTAGTATTTGCTGATGACTCATAGATCTACCTCTCTGCTCCAGACCTACCTCCTTCTGTCCAAAGTAAAATCTCAGCCTGTCTCTCTGACATCTCTTTGTGGATGTCTAGCTGCCAAGTACGCTTAATATGGCTAAAACTGAATTCATAATATTTCCCCAACCCCTCCTCCCCCCACATACACCTCCTTTCTCAATCACTGTGGACAACACCACCATTGTGCCCATCACTCAAGCCCATAACCTGAGTGTCATCTTTGACTCAGACCTCTCTCTAGGTCCTCACAGCCAGCCTATGTTTAAATCTTGCACATTTTTTCTGCACAACTTCTTTAAGATATGGCTTTTCCTATCCATCCACACAGCTAGAACTCTCATCATCTCAGGTCTCAATTACTGCAACATCCTTCTCTCTGACCTTGCCAACTACAGCCTTGTTCCACAAGTATCGATACAGAATGCTGCTGCGAAGATCACTCTCCTAGCCTGTTGTTTTGACCATGCCACTCCTCTCCTTGCATCCTTCCACTCGTTCCCCCTTCTCTATTATATCAAGCAGAAGCTGCTTGTCTTCACTTTCAAGGCCCTTCACAGCCTATCCCCATGCTACTTATCTCTCATTCACTATCAAAATGTTGCCTTCCGCCTCTGATTGGCCCATGATGTCAGCCTCACCCACTTGTTAAATTTTCAAACAAGCACCTTCGTGCTTTCCCTTATACTGTCCCTCATACTTGGGAGTAGCTCCCTGTAAACATCTGCAAAGCTACCTCATTATCCTCCTTCAAATTCTTCTTAAAATGCATACAAGAAACATGACAATAGTTCCTAGTGCACTGATGCCACTGCTTATCATGATGACCAATATTGTCTAACTGTTTCTTGTACTCCCCTATCTGTCCATCAGTACCCATTTGTTACAATCTATGTATAAGACTAGAGACAAGTTCATTGGGACAGGGACTGTTTTCTTCTGTGTTTGTACAGCACCTAGAATAATGGCATCCTCGTCCATGACTAGGGGTCTTAGGTACTATGGTAATAGAAATAATAATAATAACAAAGTATTTATGCTTTTCTAATTCTAAGCAAAACTCCCAGCTTACACTGTGGAGAAAGACAGAGAATTCTGATAATTTATAAGAGGAGGTAAAAAAAATATCTTGAGCTCATGAACGCAACTACTTTAGAAGCAAATTCTCCTTGAGTGTCAGGATGGAACATCCACAGTTCCAAATTTTGTGTTTTAATCAACTAAGCAATAACTTAATCAACAAAGCAATTCAAAACTTTGTGGGGCAAAAGTGCACTGTTTTGTTTTTACTGTCTGATTCATCCGCTAAGCCAGGTACAAACCAGTTGTTTTACATTATTTGGAGAAAACTGGAAAGGGAGATCCATGACAGAGAATGTCCTCAGCACAATTAAGAAACATTTATTTTCCGTTTTTATTACTTTCATTTTATATCTTTTCCTTTTTTTACCCCATTCACCTATTAATTATATTATTATTTGTTATTATTATATTATTATTAATTATTATTATTTCAAAATTCTAACTGATTTCATTTTCAGTTTTACTTATGGAACATTGGCAGAATACGAACTTATTACCTCCCATAGACTTTTCCCCAGTTATGATACTCAAAATATTTTATTTTGGTAACTGTCTTCTAAATTTTGATGAGCTTTTATTGGTCTAATTGAAAGGAGCAATGTACGTGGTATTTTTTTAAATCACAAAATATTTGTTCAAAATCTGTGTAAACCTATTTCTTTAGCTTAACTTCATAAAAGAAAATAATCCTCTTGGGTTTTTTTTAAGAGGAAGCCTTATGACAGCTACTGTTCATGTTCTCATGTTATCACAATTGCCTCAACAAAAGCCAACAAACTACCCAATTACAGCCAGCAGCTTACACCCATAAAATACCTTCAAAAATGACTCCTGTGTCCTAACTGCTGGCAAAGTGAATACAAAAGAAAATGTTTAAGTTGCGGCACATCCCCTGCCATACTGATATGGAAATACCATTTTCCCTGTCTGTGCACATTTGTTTGTTTGTTCCATTAACATTTTTCTCATGCCTCTGTGTCATGGAGGGCTCTGCCTGAAGTACAATTTGTGTGGTTTTACTGCCTGAGGTGGGGAGGATTTGGGAAGGCCACTAAATGCCTCCTCTGTAAAGCTTAGCTCAACAAGGGCTCCCTCCATATACTCACACAGCAGGTCTTGAGGAACTAATCTGGGCACAGCAGCAGCCAGGCCCAGTGCAATCCATGGCTGCTACGGCAGCTGTAAATTAGCTTAGTTGCAGTTGTCTGGAGGGAGGATTCTTTCCCCACACTCAATGGATCCTGGGGTGTTTTGAAAACTGTGTTAAAATTGCAAGCCACCACTTTAAATTCTGGGGGGTTCTGGTCCTGCTTGAAGGCTAGAGGGCTCTGTAGGGAAGTGCATTCTGGCTTCTATTTTTCTGGTTTGACTAAAAGTAGGGAAGTGGTATGGGCCACCGACCCTCAATCTGCAAGATATTCAAGTCCCCAGGCAATTTTTCTTCCCTATACTTCCCACAGCAATGGGAACTACAGGCAATATATATTCCTGCTGTTGTGGTCTTCTCCTCTAGCTGCTGGGGACCCAGATGCCCCAGAAAGCCTTTTGGCCAGTTCCTAGGAAGAATGCAGGATTCACGTCACTTCGTTTTTTCAGAGTATTTTATTTGTTTAAACACAAACAAAACTAAATCATAGAATATCATGGAGGGAAGGGACCTCAGGAGATCATCTAGTCCAACCCCCTGCTCAAAGCAGGACCAATTCCCAACTAAATCATCCCAGCCAGGGCTTTGTCAAGCCTGATCTTAAAAACCTCTAAGGAAGGAAATTCCACCACCTACCTAGGTAACCCATTCCAGTGCTGTACCACCCTCCTAGTAAATTTTTTTTCCTAATATCCAACCTAAACCTCCCCCACTGCAACTTGAGACCATTACTCCTTGTTCTGTCATCTGCTACCACTGACAACAGTCTAGATCTTGCAGGTAGTTGAAAGCAGATATCAAATCCCCCCCATTCTTCTCTTCTGCAGACTAAACAATCCCAGTTCCCTCAGCCTCTCCTCATAAGTCATGTGCTCCAGCCCCCTAATAATTTTTGTTGCCCTCCGCTGGACTCTTTCCAATTTTTCCACATCCTTCTTGTAGTGTGGTGCCCAAAACTGGACACAGTATTCCAGATGACGCCTTACCAGTGTCGAATAGAGGGGAATGATCACGTCCTTCGATCTGCTGGCAATGCCGCTACTTATACAGCCCAAAATGCCGTTAGTCTTCTTGGCAACAAGGGCACAAACTCATATCCAGCTTCTCGTCCACTGTAACCCCTAGGTCCTTTTCTGCAGAACCGCTTCCTAGCCATTCGGTCCCTAGTCTGTAGCAGTGCATGGGATTCTTCCATCCTAAGTGCAGGACTCTGCACTTGTCCTTGTTGACCCTCATCAGGTTTCTTTTGGCCCAATCCTCTAATATGTCTAGGTCCCTCTGTATCCTATCCCTACCCTCCAGCGTATCTACCACTCCTCCCACTTTAGTGTCATCTGAAAACTTGCTGAGGGTGCAGTCCACGCCATCCTCCAGATCATTAATGAAGATATTGAACAAAACCGGCCCCAGGACCGACCCTTGGGGCACTCCGCTTGATACTGGCTGCCAACTAGACATGAAGCCATTGATCACTACCCGTTGAGCCTGATGATCTAGCCAGATTTCTATCCACCTTATAGTGCATTCATCCAGCCCATACTTCTTTAACTTGCCGTCAAGAATACTGTGGGAGACCGTATCAAAAGCTTTGCTAAAGTCAAGGAATAACACATCCACTGCTTTCCCCTCATCCACAGACCCAGTTATATCCTCATAGAAGGCAATTAGGTTAGTCAGGAATGACTTGCCCTTAGTGAATCCATACTGGCTGTTCCTGATTATTTTCCTCTCCCCTAAGTGTTTCAGAATTGATTCCTTGAGGACCTGCTCCATGATTTTTCCAGGGACTGAGGTGAGGCTGACTGGCCTGTAGTTCCCCGGATCCTCCTTCTTCCCTTTTTAAAAGATGGGCACTACATTAGCCTTTTTCCAGTCATCGGGGACCTCCCCCGATCACCAGGACTTTTCAGAGATAATGGCCAATGGCTCTGCAATCACATCCGCCAACTCCTTTAGTACCCTCGGATGCAGCGCATCCGCCCCCATGGATTTGTGCTCATCCAGCTTTTCTAAATAGTCACAAACCACTTCTTTCTCCACAGAGGGCTGGTCATCTCCTCCCCATGCTGTGCTGCCCAGTGCAGCAGTCTGGGAACTGATCTTGTTCGTGAAGACAGAGGCAAAAAAAAGCATTGAGTACATTAGCTTTTTCCACATCCTCGGTCACTAGGTTGCCTCCCTCATTCAGTAAGGTGCCCACACTTACCTTGACTTTCTTCTTGTTGCTAACATACCTGAAGAAACCCTTCTTGTTACTCTTAACATCTCTTGCTAGCTGCAACTCCAATTGTGATTTGGCCTTCCTGATTTCACTCCTGAATGCCTGAGCAGTATTTTTATACTCCTCCCCGGTCATTTGTTCAATCTTCCACTTCTTGTAAGCTTCTTTTTTGTGTTTAAGATCAGCAAGGATTTCACTGTTAAGCCAAGCTGGCCGCCTGCCATATTTACTATTCTGTCTACACATCGGGATGGTTTGTTCCTGCAACCTCAATAAGGATTCTTTAAAATGCAGCCAGCTCTCCTGGACTCCTTTCCCCCTCGTGTTATTCTCCCAGGGGATCCTGCCCATCAGTTCCCTGAGGGAGTCAAAGTCTGCTTTTCTGAAGTCCAAGGTCCGTATACTGCTGCTCTCCTTTCTTCGTTGTGTCAGGATCCTGAACTCGACCATCTCATGGTCACTGTCTCCCAGGTTCCCATCCACTTTTGCTTCCCCTACTAATTCTTCCTAGTTTGTGAGCAGAGAGAAGAGCTCTGCCCCTAGTTGGTTCCTCCAGCACTTACACCAGGAAATTGTCCCCTGCATTTTCCAAAAACTTCCTGGATTGTCTGTGCACTGCTGTAATGCTCTCCCAGCAGATATCAGGGTGATTAAAGTCTCCCATGAAAACCAGGGCCTGTGATCTAGTAACTTCTGTTAGTTGCTGGAAGAAAGCCTCGTCCACCTCATCCCCCTGGTCTGGTGGTCTATAGCAGACTCCCACCATGACATCACCCTTGTTGCTCACACTTCTAAACTTAATCCAGAAACTCTCCGATTTTTCTGCAGTTTCATACCGGAGCTCTGAGCAGTCATACTGCTCTCTTACATACAATGCAACTCCCCCACCTTTTCTGCCCTGCCTGTCCTTCCTGAATAGTTTATATCCATCCATGACAGTACTCCAGTCATGTGAGTTATCCCACCAAGTCTCTGTTATTCCAGTCACATCATAGTTCCTTGACTGTGCCAGGACTTCCAGTTCTCCCTGCTTGTTTCCCAGGCTTCTTGCATTTGTGTATAGGCACTTAAGATAACTTGCTGATTGTCCCGCTTTCTCAGAATGAGACAGGAGTCCTCCCCTCTTGCACTCTCCTGCTCGTTCTTCCTCCCGGTATCCCATTTCCCCACTTGCCTCTGGGCTTTGGTCTCCTTCCCCCGGCGAACCTAGTTTAAAGTCCTCCTCACTAGCTTAGCCAGCCTGCTTGCGAACATGCTCTTCCCTCTCTTTGTTAGGTGGAGCCCGTCTCTGCCTAGCACTCCTACTTCTTGGAACACCATCCCATGGTCAAAGAATCCAAAGCTTCTCTCCAACACCACCTGCGTAGCCATTCGTTGACTTCCACGACTCAATGGTCTCTACCCGGGCCTTTTCCTTGCACAGGGAGGATGAACAAGAACACGACTTGCGCCTCAAACTCCTTTATCCTTCTTCCCAGAGCCACGTAGTCTACAGTGATCTTGCTCAAGGTCATTCTTGGCAGTATCATTGGTGCCCATGTGGAGAAGCAGGAAAGGGTAGCCATCTGAGGGCTTGATGAGTCTCGGCAATCTCTCCGTCACATCGTGAATCCTAGCTCCTGGCAAGCAGCAGACCTCTCAGTTTTTCCAGTCGGGGTAGCAGATAGATGACTCAGTCCTCCTGAGGAGGGAATCCCCGACCACCACCACCCACCTCCTTCTCTTGGGAGCGGTGGTCATGGAACTCCCAGCCCTAGGACAGTGCATCTCATGCCTTCCAATCGGTGGAGTCTCCTTCTGCTCCCTTCCCTCAGATGTATCATCTAATCCATGCTCCACATTAGTAGCTGTGGAGAAAACATGAAAACGGTTGCTCACCTGTATCTCCATTGCTGGTACATGGACACTCCTCTTTCTTCTTCTGGAGGTCACATGCTGCCAAATTTCTTCACCGTCCCTCTGTCCCCGCTGCGCAGCCTGCTCTGATTCTTCAGAACGTTGTGCCCGTTATACGTATATCCTGACGTCTGTCCAGGAAATCTTCATTTTCTCTTATGCAACGCAGAGTCGATACTTGTTTCTCTAGACCTCGAACCTTCTCTTCCAATATGGAGAGCAGCTTGCACTTCTGTCCTGTGGAAGAAAGACAAACATGACACAACCTGAGCAGGTTACAACAGCTGAACACTCACCTTCCATATTACCTTCCTTCTATGAGCTTCCTCAGCTGTTGCAGTAACTACTCAGAGAAGCCTGCAAGATGAAAGCCTCAGTGCACTCTCCCCAGGCGAACTCCCAGGCAAACTCCCTCTGTTAGCCTCCGCTAACTGCCTTTTTTATAACAGTCAGGCCCATTCAAGGATAGATATAGAGTATCAAGGAGTCCATAGTCCCTCAACAATAATAATTTGATATAGCATATCAAATAAAATTTCCTTTTGAATAACTGTTCTAAAAATTAATAAGCATTGATAAATAAAGTAATAATTAGAGCAGTAGGGAATTTTCTACTGAATTATTTTTTAATGGAAAATGCAATTTCCACTAAATTCAGTTTCCATGGGAAAATTTCAATTTTGCTGAAATTAAATATGTTGTTTCAGGTCGGTTTGACCTGAATTGGAATATTTTAGTTTGTTGAATAGACCCAAAACATTTTATTTTGAATCAGTTGAACATTAAATTACATGATGCTGTGGTGCCTCATCGAGTTATAGGTCAGGTGCTTCAGGTTCCTGCTGTCCCCATGGGTCAGGCTCTTTGGCCAGACTATATTTTTCATGATGAAAATCACATGATTGCAGGTCCATCATAGGACATGTAGTCTGGCCAGGAAGGCCAGAGAATAGGGAGAAATGAGGGCAATAGGCACCCAAATTATACTTTACATAAGGCACCCACATCATAGTTAGATGCAGTTTAATGTTGAACTGACTCAAAACAAACATTTTGATTTGGTTCAACAAACCAAAATGAAAACATTTTGATTCAGGAATGTTGGAATATTTAATTTTAACCAGAAATGTTTCCACATTTGTGAATCAGAACTTTTCAGAATTTTTCATTCCACAAAATTTTGATATTTCAATTTTTCCTCCCACTTCAAAACTAAAACAAACATTTAAATACCAAAATTTCCCAGGAGATGGAAATTCTGATTTTCACTCAGCTTAATAATAATAGTGAACAAATATAGTAGGAAAATGTCAATTTTTAGTATCTAGTTTAAAAAGTTATCTTCCAAGTAACCTTATTAAAATTATTCATTAAACCAGATATTTGGTTAAAGTCTTTTCATAGATATATACACAAAATTCTTATACTGACCAAAATCAGATATCTCCATCAGCAACCAATAGCCTCATGAAAACCACCAGGCATTCTGTAACCACCAGGGAGTGGATGCCATGAAGTTGGATTCTGATCAGATCTCAATGGGAGTTGCGTGCGCGCGCACACACACACACACACACACACACACACACCCCTGAGGCAGAATTTAGCTCATTACATACACATCTTGAGAGAAAGATTTTATTTATTATAAGCAGAGTATGCTAAATACAGCAAACAATAATCAAAGTTAATCACAGAAATAATAAAAAAGGAAATTCTAAGAAATTACCTTCCCTCGCCAATATTATAAACATTCATATTTTACATTTATATCTCAACAATTCTTGATATAGTTATTCTCAATATTGTCCTTTTCATGGTTTTGTAAAGCAGCACCAAAGGGTCATAAAATAGTGAGACAAACTTCCCCCTTATCCCCACCCCATCACTAATGTTGTCATCTTCCTAGGTCTGTGGAGAGTTTTGCCACAAAACAACACTGTGAGATGCTTATCAGCAATTAATAATTACATCCTTGTCTGTTTGCAAAAGAACCTGTTATAGTCTTAGTTCACATTAAAGAAGTCTCTTTATCAATGGTGTGACCTTTTCCAGGAGAAAAAAGTGCTGAGTCCTATACAACTAGTAACTGATGAGAAAGTAGAATCTTCCGTTCTGCCAATTACAGATAGTAATTGCCATGTAATGAAGTTAATGTTTTGTAGAATTTACAACCTGATATTAACAGTGTCTCTTTTCCACTCTCTCTTATCCTACTGCACTTTCACCCAGCATTTTCACAACAAAAGAAACAGGACAATATGTGAAGGCTCATTAATTCTATTTAGTTTTGATTTTTTCCCTTCTTTTCTCTCCTCCTCCTGGAGGTTAAACAAGAGCCATGTCATCAGGCCTTTCCATAAACTCTGGTTCATGTAAGGGTGAAAGTTACAGCCTCCACACAGAAGCTAGCACTGTATAAATGCTCTCCTTTCAATTTCAGCTCAGCCCATTTAATGGCCATGCCGTTTTATTGCCTTCTTGATCACCAATTACACAACCCAGAACAATAGGCCTAACACTTAAATGACTAGGCCTCAAATTTGCCTTCATTTGCCAATGTGTTTCATAGCAACACTTTCTTTGAAAGTAAGGATAGCCTAATTACAAGGATGAAGATGGATCAGGGTTTAAAAAAGGCTCTCAACCCCAGAACAATATGCTAACCTAACTGCACCCTCTGTACTCCTACTGTATTATTTTGACCCCAGGCTGCCCTTTTAACACTCTGCCTGACCTTCTGCTCCTAAAAGGAAACTGCATATGCCCTCACTATCTTTAATGTCACTGCAGAATTTGGGAGGGTGTTACTGAATTCAGTGACAATGGAATCTAGGAAAAATAAATCATAAGACAGCAACTAGACAAATTGAGGAACTGCAGGATTCCAAAAAGCATTTCCATGTTATTCTGTTTCTCCACTAGTGGCTGAAACATATAAATCAGAATGTGTTAAGTCTATTACACTTTGCAGGGCAAACGTTAAATACCTTATCTCCTTTGTTAGGAAATAATAACCAGGCTGAAATATTTTACAAATCTGCTATTTTACCAGGTCTTTTAATGAGCTGACAATGTACCAGAGGAAAGTGATTCTTATTATAATATGTTACATCTTAAAAAAAAAAACATTTTAATAAGATTATTACAAAAGTTTATAGAGTAGTTTTATAAAATTTAAATTGTATTTCTCTCAGTTTTAACTGGTATTTTTCATAATATTTTATGACCTTGTATATCTCATTTGTCCAATAACAGCCAGTAACAGGGAAATTATGCTTTATTTATTACACAATTTGCCAGCTGAATTAGCATTAAGAGTAATGTAGCAGCACCAACTACCAGTGTCACTCAGCATGTCTAACACTCTGGACAATAGATGCCCTGAGTCTACATTCAAATCTGTTCTCCTCTCATGCAGTGGAATGTGCTGCCAGCACTGACCTAGTGAGGAAACGGAATAACTGAGAACAGTTAGATCAGAGATATTCACCGACATGGAAGGGTTTACTGGAAACTGGATGAAATCCGAACAATTCACAAAACATTAATATTAAACATATAAACTTAGATTGATGTGGACATGGCAGCAAAATGAGGACAGACACATACATGGAATTAAGCAGCAGGTCACAACTTTTAATAAACTTTAACACAAGAGAGGGATGCTATCCACCCATCACCCCTACTCTCCTATACCAGGCATTTAATTGGTTCCAGTGTAGGGGTTGCAGGGCGCCTTACCATATAACCCATAACATGGAGTAGGCTGTCCTTAGCCTACCCCCTCAGGACTCAGCTTTCTCTGAGTCTTAGCACCCTACACCCCCTCCTCTGAGGAAGACACAGGGTGCAGCAGGTAGGGACCTTGGCATGAGAGGGACACAAGGTCTGACCCCATCACATGACCCCAAGGCCTATCACCAAAAATCCAGGTCTTTTACCTCTGGGAACTGTTCATTTTATTCTCTTATCTGCACTGGAAACTGTCCACAAGTTGTTATGAATAAACAATGCCACCCCAGTACTTCAGTTAGGTACTAAGCATGTTCTTGCTTAACCCTCTGTGGCTTGAAGATGCTGCGAGAAAGGCAAAAAACTCCCTGGTCCTCTACCAATTTCACCCATGGGATAAAAAAATTCCTTCCTGATCCCTTATTACAGGTGATCGGCTAGACCCATAACATCTATAAGACTGGGTTCCCATTCCTAGTTAGGGTGGGTAGTATGGGCTGCTGAAACAAAGCCGAACAAGACACCCCATGACCCCTGCATCGGGCTAACTCCTGGGAGCTGGGAAACACCAGTCAATCAGCACCCCTCTCTCCCAGTTGGCCTATAGGTGCCAAAGACTCCCAGGGAAGGAGCTACTCATTGCCCGTTGGCAAGTAGCTCCATCCCTTGCCACTGGGACAGTCCCCTTTCACCGCTGGACCCATCAATTTCCCCCACTCATTGATTCAGCAAAATGAGGACAGACACATGCATGGAATTAAGCAGCAGGAGGCAACTTTTATTAAACTTTAACACAAGAGAGGGATGCTACCCCCACATCACCCCAATTCGCCTATACCAGGCATTTAATTGGTTCCAGTGTGGGGTTTATGGGGCTTCTTACCATATAACCTGTAACTGATGATAGGGTTACAGGGCTCTTTACCATATAACCCTGTAACTGGCATCAGGATTAGAGAGCTCCTTACCATATAACCATTCATTTTATTCTCTTAACCACAATTCAAATTGGCCACAAGGGGCGCCAGCTACTTCCTTAGTTGCTTTCCCCCACCTTACCACACTCCCTGGTATCACAATTCCTGCCCAACCCATGCCTGAACATGCCATGGGCACAAGTGCCCATCTGCACATGCCTTCAACACCACATAAGTCCCCTTTCCCTTCTGGTCTGTTTTTGAGTACCTTAAGTGCAGGAACACCACTTCTGCAGCTTGTTGTATGCCTATTACATTTAATGCACTCTGGGACTGATCCACAGCTGTCCTAGGCACCAGCTCACTCACTCTAAAAGTGCCAAAGAAGTCAACAACAAATGCTGCCTTAAATAAAATGGCCTCCCTCCCACAGCTGCAGAACCAGAAACTGCCAGGGTTTCCAGTGCTATGGGTGACCTGTTGTCCCTCCAACACCCGCTCCTCCTGGACTACCTTTTTAAACATTTCCATAGTATGAAATGCCCACATGGGTCTGGGAAACTCACCAACCTACTCCAATAGGACAGGGTCACTAGCCAACCAGAGATAGTGGAGGGAGCCAAATCACTGTGGGTCAAAGACACCACATATCACACCATCTGGTGTATCTGTATCGGTCTTCCACAGTGAAGCCCTTCCTGTGTCCCAAATTCCTTGAACTCTGAAAAGCTGGCTTTATAGGCCCTCAGAGTCTACAGGGCAATGGAATCCTCTACTAATCCCACAGATGTCTTGTTCCAGAGTTGTTGAGGCATCCCCTCGGGTCCTTTGCTGGCCAGCAAAGCAAGTTCTCATCTTGAAATCGAGATAGAGCATTGACTGTGGTGCTTAATTCCTCTCTCCTGAGAGTTTCCTCTCCTTTCCCTGGAAACTTAGTTGCATAGGATCATAAAGATTTCAACACTAAATCCATTTCTAGACTGAAAGTTGGCCACAGATAATATTTCCTTTATTGAAAAGACATTGGCTACATTACTATGACATTAAAGTGTCAGAGCTCCCCACACTAGCAGATGCTAAACTGAGTTTTGAACACTTAATGTGATTATATTTTCTCTCTTTCTTTTTCTTTTTTGGAAATGTGGAAGGGCCTAGTCCTCAGCATGGACCAGCCAATCATGAACACTTTAAATGATAAATATTCATCCGTTTTTAATTACATTGTATAAAAATAACATTTTGTAATGGGAAAAGTGTGTGTTTTTACCTTCCGTCGCTCAAAAATGGTTGAGCAGATTTTTCTCACACATTCTAAAAAACTCATCTCTGGGGTGAGAAAAAGCATAGAAGCTTTAAGATCAAAAGTTGAAATTTTAAGAAATGTATAAGCAGCTAGAAAGAGGTCATATAACAAAAGTACTGAGGTAATCTTAACTGTAACAGGCAGTAAAAGAAGCCCCACTATAATATATGCATGTGTGGATATCAAAGGGGATTCCCAGAGTACTTTTACCAGAGAAATAACTGGATCCTTAGAATCTATTGTTTTGCATTTAAAATGAAAATAACCCCTCCTTCCCCAATGTACTACCCAGTAAATCCACTGAATTTAGAAATAATGGAAGGGGATCCCTGCATCCTGAATAGTGATATGGTATACACTGCAGAAAAAATTCTCCTGTAGTGCCACACAGTTGCTCATGCTACCACATCTGAGGAAATGAACAGATTCCATACAGCTGAGATAGAGAAGCAAAGAAAAGAAAAATGAATTTTAATGTTGAATAGTCTCTTCCTAATATACCATAAATATGTTCTGAGTTTATAGTCAAATCTAATTTTTTATTTTCTGCTGAATTCCAATAGCAGCAGCAATTAGAGTGGACAGCAGTGCTTAGCATTGTGTTATTGTTATTCAGACAGACTTCATGCTGTCACTGTAATTTCAAGGCACAGAGGTACCAGACAAACCTCTATTTTACAATGCATTAATTCATTCATCAATGCTCTTTTAAAATTTACCTGTTTATATTTTTGTTTAGATATGAATTTAAATGTATTTTAAATAAATATGCACAAAAATGCTCAAGATACTAAAATAATTAAAGGCTAGATTGTACCTTTTAGGCACAGCCCTGAGAAGGGCCCCACGGGGAGTACTCGTTGGGATTGTGCCTCGGGGAACCTTTGCAGCAAGATGGCTGATACCAGCTAAATGAAGCTCAGAAATGCCAAATGGAATTAAAAACATCATTGTCAAAAACATTTTACAGTTTATTTATAATGATAAGTGCTTCTTCACCTTTTGAACTTTTAGATTGCTGAGGAAAATGGGTGGACCTGTCTCTTTAAGCAAAAAGCCTATGTTCTTCTCATGATGTGTGTTGCTTCAGAAAATACTGTTTGTTGAAATACTTAGCCTGCCTGCCAGATGTTTTAATTTGTTTCTGGTTTTCTTTGTGGGAGAGGGTGGAGTACATGGAAAGGTTCCTACGTAGAACTTTCTTTCCAAGCTGCAGCTGGTTGGTTGGTTCATGTATTTGTGAGTGTGTGCGCTTTCGGGGATGCGGTTGATTTATAGAGGGAGGGAGAAAAATAAAAAAAAACATGTTAAAAAGACAAATGTTTTAAAGTTACTTCATGTCTCTGGTATGTATTCTGGTTTTGTCCTTGTTTTGACTTCTGGGTGTGTTGGCTTTTTATAACTCTGGGCACAACAACAGAAGCAATTCTCTTAGTAGAGGTTTTAATTATCCATCTTACTAGTCATTTCCAAGCTGTAGTGATACTCAATGGAACATGCATACGTTCAGCAGCTTCATTACTTTTCTATTGGTGGAATATACTTTCATTTGCATGGTATGATCTTGTTTATAGAGAAGTGTTTTATGATCACTGGAATAAACTTTTCTGACTGTCTCATTGACTTCCTTTGTCATACCTTCTTTTCATTGTTTTCTGGCTCAGTAAGGGTGCTTGAATCCCAGAGTGCTCTCTGACCTAGGTTTTCCTTTTGCCACATTTGTACAACCAACACAAAGTTGTCATATCAAGTCAGAAAATTCTTGTGGGTGGTCGTATTTCTCACTTAAGTCCCATCTGTCTAGGCTCTGTCTTACACTACAAGCCTTAAACAAAGGTGAGTTTTAATTATGAGTGTGACCCTCAGAACCCCTCAATGCTGCCTGGCAATGGGTTCACTGTTCTGTAACAGTAACTTCTAAAAAGATCTGACAAACACTGAACACAGCACTCTGCTTTTGTGACATTTATCCGTAAATGATATCATGTAAGATCTTAAATGAAAGCTAGCATCATGCTAATCATGAATATTATTGTGAAATGTATGTACAGATACTGAGTAAAAAAGTTACATAAGTATAAAGAAATTATATTCCTAAAGTCTGAATCAAGGGAAGGTTTCCAAAATGGTTTCTGCCAGACAATGGATGTATATTCACCTGTCTGCCTCAGTTCACATGTAAATTAAGCATTGTAAGCTAACACAATGGAAGCTCTAGTTGCATAAAAAGTCAACATGAGGATGTAAAGTCAACATCAAATCAGCACATCAGGGAATAAACCCTAAGGGGAGAGTCATCCTGACCCTGTGGACCAACAATGAGTTTTGGGGGATGTAAGGAGAAGGCAAAAGGACACCTCTTTACTTCCTCAGGTGCAGGATAATCAGGCAGAGTGTTTACATTAATGAAATCGAGATCCCAACCTGCCCATGTTGGAAATGCTTCAAGACTGCTTTGGATAGTAAGTTAACCTTTTAAATTTAATCTCTAAAAAGCATGTTATGATTTTGTTTTATATATTACTGTTACCGAAATATCGGGTCCGCCTAGCTGAGAGCCAATAACAGCCAGACAGGGATAAGGAAGAGGTTGCTTTATTCTGCAGAAGAAAGGAGAGCTTTGCACCTTAGTACAAAAACTCTAATTCATACAAAAAAACAAAGATCTTTTATACACACTCAAACACAGGCCCTGGTCGTGTTAACATTTGATTGGTGGTTAACAAACCCTGCACTTCTGCTATCTGGTCAGTGAGAACCGGTTTGGGACCAGCTCCCACTGCCTCAAGGCAGAGAAGGGAAGACAGTTCAAAAGTTCAGGCTACTGTGTACGTGAGGTGTCTGTTTCCCCCTAATGGCCGCTGGCTGCCATAAAGGCTGCTAGCTGTTAGGGGAGGAGGTCGCTGCTGACTGTCACATTACCTTTCTGTTTCCATTATCCTTACTCACTATCTCTTAAATCTTAGCCTTTGATAATGAACTTATGATTGTTTTCACTGTAAATATATCTCAGTGCTGTGATATTATATAAGCATTGACCCTCAGTTGAAACAAACAAATTAGAATCAAACCCTCTTGGCAAACTTGGAATTTCTGTGAGTCAGTGACAGGGACTGGATATCACAGGGGAATGCTTCAAAGCGGCACAGGAACTAGGGTGCACCTACTGTTAACCTGCAAAGCAAAGTAAGGGCTGGCATAGCCCAAAGAAGATTGTTTGGGTGGCCAACAGACTCGAAATGTCAGGGATCTGACACCCAGTTAAGCACAGGCAAGTATCTCTCTCACTGAGGGCAGGGGAATAACAAGGTGACTCACAATCCTGGCTACCCTGTGAAAGTGTCACAGTGGCATAGTCTGCAGAATCTACACTCAGTTCGTGGTTAGCTAAGGATCACACTCCAAGCACAGGTAAATTAGATTCTGACAGATTCACAAGTGAGAAGTTTGGGAACAACCATGGAAAAGGTTATAGTTTGTTTATTTCTGGTTGTTTATTTTGGGTAAGGGAAATAGAACAAAACAAAATGAACCAGGATAGCAGAGGATATCAAAACGTTGAGGATAAAGAGTGGAAAAAGAACAAGAGCACCAGAGGTGGGAAGCTGCAGAGAGAGTCATAGAATGGGAGGCAGAAAAGCAACAGCAAAAGGAAGCACACTGGAGAGCCCTGGAAGTTGAGAAGCTAAAGCTGCAAGCTGAGGAAGCTGCACATTAGCGAACTACGGAGATTCAAGGACTGAAGCATGGGGAGAGGGTTCACCAAATTCAAGATGCTCAGGACACAGATATAAACCCTCAAGCAGCAAATAACTCACCCCAAAATTGCCCAGCTGGGACTAGCTGGGAGCAACTGTGCCCTTCAGACAGAGAAGCAGATTGTATTGAAGAGTATCTCACCACTTTTGAAAGAATAGTCAAACTGCAAAAGATTCCAGAAGAAAATAATGTATCCATGCTTATCTCCAAACTCTTGGATAAAGCATTACAAGTGTTTAATGAAATGAACATGGGAGAGGTCCTTAAATGGCTATTAGCCAATCTGGTCAGGCAAGCAACTCCATGTCTGGGTATTCCATAGTCTCTGACTGCCAGATGCTGGGACTGGAGGACAGGGGATGGATCACTTGATAGTTACCCTGTTCTGTTCATTCCCTTTGAAGCATCTGGCATTGGCTACTGTTGGAAGACAGGATGCTGGGATAGGTGGATCATTGGTCTGACCCAGTATGGTCATTCTTAAGTTCTTAGGCACTGAACTATGATGAGTTTTAAAAAGCGTTGTTGCAAAGGTTTGAAATTGCCGCTAAGATGTGTTGTTTAAGATTTAGGAATCTCAAAAAAGCATGATGAGTCATAGAGAATAAGTGTATAGCATGTGTGATTTAATGAGAAAAGGAGAAAGGGATACAGTTGTTTGACTTCTGTGCATGGGGATATTTTCTGAGTATATGTACTAAAAAAACCCAGAGTGGCAATTTGGGATAAACCCATTGCCAATGTACAAGAGACAGCAGATATTGCTGATTCCTACTTGCAAAGTCAGATTGTCCAGTGAATACAAACCCTAGCAGGAAGGGCAGAAGCCCAGTATAAAGGGGGTCCGAGGGGGGGGGGGATTTTATGCAGGGGAAAGAAAGGGCTGTGGGGAGTCCAGGGACCCACCACCCCAGAACAGATCCCCTCCTAGTAATCATAATTATGAACCTCAATCACTGGACGGCAGTCCAAGAAAGCATCACAATGAGACAAAGTGAAATCATAGCAGTAGAAAGTTGGCTATAGTCATTGCCATCCTTATAGATCCTGTTCCCTTCCACTAAATAAATGAGTGTTTATAAGTGATAACATGAACATGAACGGCATGCTGCTATTATGCTGTTTATATGGTGTCATTGATGAAAGACTGTCTATAAAAACAACTTCTTCAAGACCAGCATGTTGTCACTGCTGGGAAAATCAATAGTATTATTGAATGAAATAAAGAGCCACCATCCCTTTTCCCTTTACTAACTCAGGCCTCAATAGTACTTTTCAGGCAGTGACCCACCTTGAGTGGCACTGAAGAATCACATTACTTCAGCAAAAACTATGGAAGGCATTGTCCTTCAGGAAGACAGTGCATCCTGGACCTCCCCAGTAGGCAGCGGGAGTATGCCCACTTCTACAGACTTTAAAAGGGTGCAGTATGCACTCCATTCTACAGCTATGTTTCTGCCCTTTCCCTGTTTCTTTTGGGGTAATTTCATTCTGCAGGGCATCAAGGCAGGCCCAAGGAGATGTGGATGTCTTCTGTGTGAGGGACATGAAGGAGGTTCCTTTGCATACCCTCACAGAGGCTAGACACAATCTGGCACTATACATATAAAGGCCTAAATTAGAAGTAACAAAAATGGGTTTATTCGAATTCTTACAAAACAACTGAAAAATATCCAAACTGCTCACTTGAATGTACCCTGTGCAGGTGCAACAGAATGCAGAGTTAGGAAAGAAGCCTTTAGACGCCTCAGAGTATGATACAGCAGGGAACCTGGACATTAGGTGAAGATACTGACAACCTTTCTCATACACTCTGTGTATCAGTTGCTCAATATTGCAACTCTGCTACATACTTCCTATGTGACCTTGAGGAAATCTCTTAGTGTTTCTGAGCCTTGGGTACCCCAGTTTCAAAATGGGATGATAATGCTTACCTGTTTTTGTGATGCATTTTGAACTCCACAAACAAAAAGGTACTATGTAAGTAGAAAACATAGAGCATGATATTGAAAGATTCTCTAACACAGATCAGTTGTATAGCTCCAAAAAAGCCACATCATCTTAGGTTATCTGCCAAAATTGAACAGTGAACCTATTAAGCACATGTGGGGATATTTATTACTTAGCTTCCTTTATATGGGAGTGAAAGAAAATTTCAGAAAGCCTTTGAAGTACAAATATGAACTTTAACAACCTTAAAAATTTACCTGATTTAGACAATCTTAGAGTTATTTTTATATCATATTTATTTATCCTTATTCCCACAAATTCCTCAGACAACAGGCTTCCTCCTGCTGAATAAGCCTCTGGAAGTGCTTGCCCTTCGTAGGGCTGGGAGGCCACTGGTGAGCTGAGTGTTTTCTCACTCTCTCTGCAGCATCGAGGAAGCAGAGGTGTTTCATTGTAGGCTTCAGGAGCCAGAAAGTCCATTGATTTGCTATGGAGAGTACACTCTGGTAACACTGCAGTAAAGGTGCCACCAGGACCTGCCCATTACCTAACTTTTTACTCAAGTATTTCCTTTTCCTCCACTTCACCCATCCAACAGTCAATATCCCTGCCCCAAAAACAGCTGAAGGAATCTGGAATTGCTGGTAACATTTGGTGTTCCTGAGCCTAGCTTGCTAGGAATATTCACTCCTTCCTCTGAGATGATGATCTGGCCACAGTGATCAATGCATTCATTGCCTTTTACTTTACTGTGGCTCACTGTAATTGAACTGAAGGTGGAAGCAATTCAGATGCTCCAGCTCTGAAGAATTGGTCAGGACGTGGTTTCTTCCCTGACTACACCTACACCCATGACCTATCAACACAGCTGAACTCTTCTGGAATAATAAAGCACCCAAAAGTCAGTGTAAAGCATGTGAGAGCCAGAGATAAAGCATTCCTGGCTCAGCTGTGGCATGAACTTAGCACATGCTGCATGATCTTCATCTTTGAGAACATTTTCCCACAATAGCCAGAAGTTCATTAAACAAAATAATAGATATATACTGCAACCCCTTCCTAGAACCAGGAAAGGATGAAGAACAGATGACTTGATAAAGTTCATTAGAGATTTTACTCTCTGGAAACTGCTTAGATGCTACATGCTACTTTGTCAAGATAGCTGTCTGTGTTGTCTGCTTGTCAGCTATTATTGCCAACTCTACAGAACTCTGACTCAGTTTAATTGGGGAAAGAATGAAATGTCACAAGTTCTTCATCACTCTCAGTTTGCAGGGAATGCTAGAAGCACAGTACCTAAAATTTAGTTTTACCATAACTATGTCATGGATGGACATTTTGCCAGACTGTGTGCTACCGTAGAAAACTTTCAACTGTTAGATGGAAAGTCTGAGTGGCTGAGACAGAATAGAAATCTAATATAGCTCTGAGCTTCCACAAGGCAGTTAAGTAATGTCCTCTCTTGAGGAACAAACTGGAACTCCTATTCTTCAGATCTGTTTTCAGATTCCTGTTATTCAATGAAAGTACCCAAGTGAATCAAAGTTCTTTATTAATTAAAAAAAATGTCTTATCTCAAATGTTGATGAAACTTCCGCATTACTAATAGGGACCTAGCCCGTATCAAAAGACTGAGAATGCTTTATTGTGTGGGCAAATTCTCAGATGGGATAAATTGCCAGACTTCCATTGACTTTAATGGAGCTATGCTAATTTACACCAACTGAGGATCTGGCCCATGGTCTCTAGATTCTCAGCTATTATTTTCTGTGAAAGTTGTTCACTGTGTTGAATTTTAGATACACCTCTACCCCGATATAATGAGACCTGATATAACACGAATTCGGATATAATGCGGTAAAGCAGTGCTCCGGGGGAGCAGGGCTGCGCACTCTGGCGGATCAAAGCAAGTTCAATATAACGCGGTTTCACCTATAACGCGGTAAGATTTTTTGGCTCCCAAGGACAGCGTTATATCAGGGTAGAGGTGTATGTTGCCATGGGTTACCACAATAGCTGAACATTGTTACAAGAAATACTTTCCTTTTAGGGTTTGCATCTACCATTTTTTTTTCTAAAAGTGGGAATGGCAATTAGTTACAAGGTATTTAAAAAGGTTTCAATGAGACAGTAATAGCTTTTACAGTGAATTGACTAGTTCTGAGAAGGAAACAAATACTCTTACCTTGATTGTTGTTCAGATAGTTATGCTCCTTGCTAATTAGGATGCTTTGCAAAAATTACATAGTGAATGTAAAGCACACCATGAACCATGTTTTCAGACAGACATTTGATCAAAACTGAATATGTCCAGTTGTTTCACGCTATTGAAAGAGAGCAGAATCTTTCAAAGGACAGCGACCATGTTTACAAGTTAGGAATACCTGGAGAGCATCTAGTAACAATTCCTGCAGGGATTCAGAAAGTAATAAATACTGTCATAAGGATAAAGATAGCCAGTGGCACAACTCAATAGCTTGCAGAGGATTCTTTGTCTTGTGGTTTTTTTGTTCCTTGCTGTTTACTTAGTGTACCAGGATGTTCCTTTAATAAAAGTCCTGTTATTATGTGGAATGAATCCCAGCATGAAGTCATATTCCTTCCTAAGTGGATGATAACTGAACTACATCATTGTCAGCATTGTTTTATCTTGGCTTCTTTGTTCAATGGCACAAATCATTAAGTATTATCATCCTTTACATTATGTTAATAAAAAGCCAGCTATACTGGTAGCCCTCATAAACTAGCCCTTTTTTCTAAAATGCTTAGATAAAGTTACCTTAGTATATGGAATATTCCCTTATACTTTCCAATACTCAACTAAAATAGCACAAATACTGAGTTCATCTAACTACAAGTGCTTATTCAGAACCAGACTGCCATACTTACCTATGCAAAGTAGCACCTGAGTCTGTGAATAGTCTCATTAAGACTCAATAGGCCTAAGGTTTTGGTCAATATGAGTAAGGATATCGGAATCAGAATATTTGTTATATAAGGAGGTCTTTCTGGGTATTAAGAGAAAGACTATGGACTTAGGAAAATATAAGGAGAGCAAAAAGACATTTGAGTTATTCATCACTTAGGGGACAGAGGGGCAACATCTTTGTATTCTGTGAATATTAGATCCTTTCACTGGAAGAGCTGGTGATCCTGGTAGCTTGATGTAAGTGAGAAAACTGTTTAAACAAATATTGTAACTTGCTAAAGTTAAGTCTTAGACACTAGGAAGCTTGTTTTATTTGTAGCCATTTTCTGTGACAGTTATCTCTGCTTAGTATCACTTAAATCTCTGCTCTTTATTAATAAACATTCATAGTTTTACTATAACTCTTACTGCTGTGTTTAAGATAAAGATTAAGTCCTCAGAGAGCCAAAAGGCTGGTTTATGCACTGTCCCTTTGGAGGAAGTGAACTTAATTTCTATAAGTGTCCAATGAGAAACACTGGACACTGCTGCGAGAGGTCTGTGGGGAACTTGTGAACTGGGAATCACTGAATGTTACCTGCAAGGCAAAGTTAAGACTGGCAGAGTCTTATGGAGTTTGCTAGTGATGCAGATGGACTGGTATGGCAGGGAGCTGACACACATTTGAAGCTGCATCAAAGTTCTCCTGTGCTGAGGCACAAAAGGTTACTGGTTTACGGTTGTGGGTGTCCTGCACAGAGTGTCACACTATTGCCTCTGGTGCTCCTTCTATTGCTGATTATTTTGAATAACTGGGCTCCCAAGGCAAGCCTTAATGTTGAGAAGGAACTCAAACAAAAGAACTTCAATTAATGAATCCTGTTCCTAACAGTTATTTTGCTACCTAAAGTAAAAAAGACACAATATTTGAAACTCAAGTTTGAATTGCCTTCATTACAATACTTTTTCAAGAGCATGGGATAATTTCAAGAAGTTAAAAATTAAGTACTGTACAAGAAAACAAGGTGAAATAATGAGACTTGTCAGCTAGTGGTTTCTCAAAACCACCATCACACAGAGGAGTACATGACACCTGGTCATTCAGGGCATTACCATAAACTGAAATTTCCTTGAGCCAAATTTTAGTGGTCATCCATGACCACACCTGTGAAAAGAAAACATGGAATATTTTCCAACAAGAGAAGTCAGACCAGCCAGTCTACTTGCTTGGTGAATATTTTGCTTTTGTGTCTAATGGATCTTGTCTGTATGGATAACTTATACTTGGAATTTAACAGCATTATCTGATATGGCTTAGTGTGCCCAGACTATTTACAAAACATGCTCTAGGGATAATCAGGAAGACCCAAAATGCCAAAATAATAGCCCTACATGAAAACTACAGCCATAATTATGGAATATACCATCCAAGGAGGAATCCAGTGAACAAATTTAACTGAACTCTATTCATTATGTTGTGAAAAATCTACAGTAAAAATTTAATCAAACTCTTAAGTTCTTCTTCAAGGATTTGTCTGCATGGATCCCACCTCATCCAGTAAGCCCTTAATCTTTTAGCTAGCTGTGTCCATTAGGGCTGTGCTCACCCCCTGTACAATTTCTTCTCACCATAAAGGACAGTGATTCAGACCCCACAGTGTCCTCCCTCTGTGACTGTACCTCTTAGTTAGGATTAAGGGAAGAAGATTTACTCCTCAGCTAGCTTGCAGTTTCATATAGAAAACTGTCAGGTTTTGTTGGCCAAGTATGATTTTATGCAATAGGACAAAGTTCTGCAGCTCAGTGAGAAACTCAGCAAGACAAATGGGATCAATTAAGGGTTGTGACTGTGGAGGCCAACTGGTGGTAAAAACAACATTACAGGTCTCTTTGGATGATTCTGACACTGTGGTGTGCTCAGTGGCCACTCTGGCCACTGTGCACAGACTATCAAGGCTAGAGATATCAGGCAGCCCTGAAGAGCTCCAAGCTACAACTGGAGCCTTTCTGTTCAGTCCTTCTCCAGGAAGAGGGCTGCACGTTCTTCATACCAGTACCATCAAAGGACTTCTGATTTTTCCAGCAAAATAAACTCTCCCAGAAGAAGAGAGGTCTCCTACTGTAACAGTCTTATCAGGCCAGAGGTCTCAAGTTTGATGCTACAGTCAAAAGTTCTGGGCCAATTTCAAAGGATTTTCACCCCATTCTCTCCTCCCTTTGGAAATCACCTTTCTTTTTTTCCAGCTGCATGGGCTGCAAGAAGCAGACAGTGGGTCTTAGAAATTGTCCAGAAAGGATGCTCCGTCCAATTTAATTCTTTGCCAATTCTGCATCTCCTCACTCATAGCCCATCCCTTTTCAAGGACCGTTCTCACAACATTCTTCTGGATGGGTGGATGCTGATTTTAGATCTCAGATGTCTCAGCAAGTTTATCCATCACTTCAAGTTTCAGGTGATCATCCTTTCTTCTATAATCCCTTCATAAGATTCCGTGAATTTGCAGCTGTTGAATTGCAGGATGCCTACTTCCATATGTCAATCCATCCAGCTCACAGGAAGTATTTTTATTTGTGGCCAATAGACTTCACTTCCAGTTCAGACTCCTACCATTAAGCCTTTCTGTAGATCCAAGGGTATTTGCAAATGCCTAGCTGTGGTAGCGACTTGCCTAAGGAGACAGAACCTCCATGTGTATAGTTATCTCAAAGATTGCCTGATTCATGGTCACTCACCTCAGCAAGTCATCAGGGAAGTTCACACAGTTCTACAGCTGTTTTCCAAGTTAGGCCTCAAGATCAATCAAGACAAGTATACTCTCATCACTACTTAATGCATTGAATTCAGAGGGGGTACTCCTAAACTCCAGATTGTCAAGAGCATTTGCTGCTCATCAAAGACTTTCCACAATGAATCACTTCATCTCATACCTTCCATCTTATCCAAGTAGCACATTGAGAGTCTTCCTCAGTTTACTGGGTCATATGACAGCTTGCATTTACATGACTCTGTATGAAAGGTTACTACTTCAGCCTCTTTATGGTTGGCTGAGATCCATTTATCAGCCAGTCAGCCAAAACATGGACTAACCTGTGGAAATTCCTCAGAGAGTACTGTCATCTCTCCTTCGGTGAAGAGAGACTCTAAGTGTCTGCCAAGGAATTCTGTTTCATCCACAACCTACTTCAAAGATTCTGGTGATGGATGCATCAGAACTAGGCGGGGGTGTGCACCTGGACTCTCTCCATATTCAAGGCATGTAGTCCCAAGCAGAGTCTCAGTTACACATAAATATACTAGAAATCAGGGCCTTTCATATGGTCTGGAAGGCATTCCTGTTCCTCTTTCAGGAAACCATCGCCCAAGTCCCAATGGACAATGTGATGTTTATTCACTATATAAACAGGCAAGGGGGAGCAAGATCATTGCCTTTATGTCAGGAAGCAATACACCTATGGGACTAGTGCATCCTACAGCAAATCCTAATAGCCCTCCATCTTCCAAGTACCCAGAACAATTTGGCAGATCAGCTAAGCAGAAAGAGCTCCATTTACTTATGGGTGGGAGTTGAAAGAGTTGGTTCTAGATCACATATGTCAATACTGGGGAAATCCCTCCATAGACCAGTTTGCTACCAGTCTGAACACGAGATTCCAGTCCCCGGCTCCCAGGGAAGGGTAACTCTGGGATCTATAGCAGCTGCATTTCTAATTCAATGAGGAAAGAAAGTGCCTTCCCCTCCACTAATCCCCAGGGTTCTCAGGAAGCTACGTCAGGAAAAAGCCCAGCTGATAATGATAGCTCCAGCCTGGGCACATCAATTCTGGTATTCCAACCTGATGCACCTGTCAATCACATCACCTATTCCACTTCTGAACCTATGGGACATCATTTTGCAGAGCCAAAGCCTGCTGTTTCACCCAGATATCTAACAGCATGGAGTCTAGCTGGCTGACCTCTGTAGACATAAGCTGTTCTCTGACTGTACAAGAGGTTTTGATCCAGAGAAGAAATGTCTCTACTAGAAGGACATACGAAACAAAGTGGAGGCATTTATCATTGTGCTTCATTCAGAGCTATATTCAGCTCTTGAACTCTTCTATTCCAGCTACCTCGGATTACTTATTGTCTTTTAAACACTTGGGACATTCTTTTAGTCCTATTAGAGTTCATCTTGCTGCTATATCAGGATGTTACTCCCCTGTTCAGGGCCATTCACTCCCCACACCTCATAGTATCTAAATTTGTAAAGTGTTAGTTAAGGATCCAGTCCCTACCTGGGACTTCAATTTGGTGCTTCTATCTTTGATAGATGCTCTAGTTGAACCTATATCATCATATTCTTTGTATCACTTCTCCGTTAAAAATAGTGTTTTTGGTAACCATCACCTCAGCTCACAGACTAAGCAAAACATAGGCTTTCATGTCTGGCCCATTGTGACATTCCCCTGATGTTATCTGGACCAGTGATCTGCTAGGTCACTCCAATCCTCCACTCTGGGAGCCACCCTTACCCTGCTCTTCTGTGAGAACCCCCACTCCTGGGCTGTTCACACACAGCCTCTGGCATGTAAACTGCTTGGACTGTGCAACCGAATGACACTAGCCAATATCTCCGGTCCCAGAAACTACCCTAGGAACCTCCCTCTTGTAGTGTCCAGTTATGCCCAATGGACACTGCAAGCCTATATGAGTTTGTCAATTTAACAAAGAAATTGATATGCACCAGGCTTGTTATCCCAGGGGGAGTCTCTGACACACTTCAAACCAAATGCACTGCTTCAGGTGGAATAAACAAACAAATTTATTATCTACAAAAGATAGATTTTAAGTTATTATAAGTCAAACCACAAGAAGTTGGATTTGGTCAAATGAAATAAAAGCAAAACACATTCTAAGCTGATCTTAACACTTTCAGTGCCCTTACAAACTTAGATGCTTTTCACCACAGGCTGGCTGGTTGCCCTTCAGCCAGGCTCTCCCTTTTGATCACTGCTTCAGTCGCTTGGGGTTGATGTCTGTAGATGGAGGTGGAAAAGAGAGGAAGAGGATGGCAAACGTCTCTCTCTTTTATCATGTTCTTTCTTCCCTCTTGGCTTTGCTCCCCTCTTCAGAGTCCCAAAGTGACCAAGGGAAGGGGGGTGACTCACTCGAGAGTCCAACAGATCCTTTGTTGCTGCCTAGGCCAGTGTCCTTTGTTCCTGTGAGGCTGGGCTGGGTTTGTCCCATACATGCCCTCATGATATTTGAACTGCCCCTCTGCTCCTCGAGAGTTTTGCCTGGGCTTGTTTTAAGCCATGAGGACACATTTTCAGCCTCATAACTATATATATGAAATTACAACCTATGACATTACTATAACATTATTATAATAATTACTATAACATTACTATAACAACAATGCTCAGCGCATCATGAGCCTTCTGAAGACACCCATGACAAACGTTGCATTGGATACCACACAAGGATGAACATGGGGGTGCAAGGTATTCCACTGAGGTACAGAATGTCACACCCATCATATACTGTGTTCCAGAAAGACAGAGTTACTCTCAGGCCACATCCTAAATTTTGGCTGAAAGTGGTTTCAGATTTTCATATAAAACAGTTTTATGCACTCACTGGTATTTTTTCCAAAACCTCATGACTCTCCCATGGAAATTAAACTACACACACTAGATTTTCTGAGGGTTATGTCCTTTTATCTATCTAGTCTAAACTTTCGTCTATCTAGAACAAAGCCATTTAATAAATCAGGTAGACTATTTGTAATTTTTGGGTCAGGCTGTTTCATCTCAGAGACTCCCTAAGTGACAGTGGCAGACTTCATTAAGATTTCACATTCATTTAATAAACTAGCCGTACCCTCTTTATTTAGGGCACAAACCACTTTGTGCCTTGTTTCAGGGGAGTCCCTATTTATGAGATTTGTAGGGCAGCTACTTGGAGTTCTGTTCATATGTTTAGGACACCTATCTCCCACCTCCCTGAGAGATAACTGCTAGTTACTTACCTACAATGGGATTTGTGTGGACAAATGCTTGAAAAAGAAAGGTTACTTACCTTACAATAACTGGAGTACTTCAAGATGCTTTTGTTCATATGTAACCCACAACTTCCACTCCTTTGCCACTGATATGCTGTCCTTTTATCTGGATTTTATGTATTAGTGAAGAACTGAGAGGCAGTTGGAACTGCTGTGATACTCACTGTAGGGGACACAAAGGCATGCAAGAACACTGCTGGCTATAAGATTCTGGGTTCACACACACAAGGCACACACACCTACAGTGTGATCTGTGTGAACAAAAGTATCTCGCAAGACTCCAATTACTGTACAGTGCCTCTCTTTCATGCTTATTACTCCACCAAGCATGAAATAATGGGATTTACATCTTAAGAGTTAATGTTTGGTTGACAATCAAGTCACGCAAGTGATTTCACTGTGGGTACACTGCCCAAAGATTTTGAAGATGCACATCTAGTATATGAAACGTCTTAAAGGCCTATTCTGAGAAAGCTAGGGTGCAGATTGCCCTCAGAAAACTCAAGAAGAGGAGGTGAAGGTAATGAAAATTATTTGGATGTGGAGGTTTGAAAGCCTGTTTCTGAATCTGGAGACAGTATTGGTTTATAGTTTTGAAATAAATGGGAGGTTTAACATTGCTAACTTCTGGGGCCAAATTATGCAATGGTCACAGTTCAAAAAGGCAGCATTTGCCAAGAATTCTGAAACAGTGCTACCTGAGTTACCACCTATTCTAGATATTTGGAAAATAGAGATATCACAGATGCCAATATGTGGCAACTGTTAGCAAATTTTGACTTTCTAATGTTGATGGTTGTACATAACATTTCACTACTTGCCCTTTTCACATGGGAAAGGAAAGATGAATACACTGTACACGAAGAATTTGTATTTTAATGAGGAGCTCTGTAAGTTTATCATGTAGATGAAGCCCCCAGTGTCAAGTCTTCCAAGAACTTGGAAACAAATCAGAAAGAAGATGGAAACTGCAAATGCAGTATGGGCAGTTCACTTATTTGGAGTGATAAGTAGACAGTTATTTTCTTTCAGCCAGTTTTTTGAGTGATTAATTCAGACTGACAACAGACTATCTTCTAGAAATTGAGATATTTAATTCTGGAATCGGTGTTACTTACATCATCAACTCTATCTAAGTGAAATGCTCTAGGTGAGGAAGAAGCAAAGAGTGCTTTATGAACTCAACCCAGAGACAAGAAATTTCAAGCTATTACCAGTAGTGACTGCTACTACAGACAAACATGATGTAAAATAAGAATTTTAAATATTACCTGAATCTAGTATATCAATTAGCTATCAAATAGCAGAAAAGAGTAAATAAAGTCTTTATTAAGTCTGAATTAGAAATGGCAATCCATTGACCACAATTAAATAAACAGGGGGACATAACCCTTCTTTTATTAGTACTGCTTATCAGCCATGATCTTATTGAAGATACAATGTTGAAATTCTCATTCCGGGCCACGCCTATGGCAAGGAAGGGAAGATTTGTAATTGTAGTGTAATTACTCAGTAGTTTGGTTAAGATATCTAAAGGATTCATTGGTGGATTCGTCAGAACAGCATGAAAAGTGCCAGAGAAAATTTTGCAGCAGAGACCTGGATAACAGCAAAGAAAAGATTGTCCTGATTTATGATGGATAGACGTTTTAAATTTGAACAGTGAGAGCGATACTTCTTTGAGAAGGATTAAGGGCTAGATTCACAAAAAGGATTTAGGTGCCTAACTGTGATTTTAGACATGTAATTACCAGAATCAAGCCTCACTGGGATTCACAAAGCCACCACTCAGCTGCCTCCCAAACCTTGTAGGCACCTAAAATCACTCAGCATCTAAATTTTTTCAGTAAAATTTCCCTAAGCACATAGGTTTCTGCATCTAAGCATGCACACTGAGGCCCTACCCCAGGAATCCAGGTGCCTAAGCCCCAGGCTGATGCACAAACTTTGGGAAGATAGGCTACTAACTCACCTGCTAGGCCCAATCCAGTAAATGAGATCAGACCTCTCCTACCAGATGAGGCACTTATAGAGAAGCTTACACAAAACACCTGAACAACCTGCCTCATAACTTTTAGTTCAGTGATTAAGGCACTTCCACAGGATGAGATAGAGCCCCCCCCCCCCTTCAAATCCCACTTCCCTTTGAGGGGGAGAAGGGAACTGAACGGGGAACCTACCACCTCTAAAGTGAGTGCCACTTGGCTATTCAGATGTGGGACTGAAGTGGGACTTGAACCAGGACTTGAAAAGTTATGAGGGACCCCTCCTCCCTAGCTTCCTGCAAAAACAGCATAGGCACTTAACTCCAAGAGAGGGTTTTGTGGCTGAAAATATTAAGAGGGAGTCCTTTCCCTCTATACAGGACTAAGGTATCCATCTCTACAAATGGGAGGTGGGGCTTAGCACACAACCCTCAGCTTGGCAGCTCCCATTGGCCAGTTTAGGCAAGGAGCCACCTAGCATGGTGGCTTTTGCAAATTTCATTCTGGGGCACCTCTTTCTCCCCATTCATTGTATAGGGCTTTGAGAATCCCAGTGGTGTCCTAGGCCCCTAAAAGTTAGGTGTGCTTTCTTTCTGAATCTAGCTGAGGCCTCAACTTAAAATTTGGGACTTTTGTTTATAATTTTCCCATTTTCTAGTTCATTTTGAACTTCCATATATTATTTCAACATGAAAATACTGTTACAAATAAATTGGTCAGCCAGCTACACAAATCACAGTTAGACTAAGTGAAATTAGAAATAGAAGGAAACTCTAATTTAGTTGGGTTACATTCACAATATTTGGCTCAACATTGTGTGTACTTCAATTTAGAGCTTTAAAACTCCCTGTGATGTACTGCGGTTCATTAACCTGTTGCTTTCTATCCCAACCTTTGGAAAATGTTGCTGGAAAGATGACTGCTAATTCTAAAAGAGCCATGTCACATGAAGATTATTGAAGCAGTAGTTAAAAATAGTAGACACTCATTAAAACTGCAAAATAAGGAAATGTCTACTACAAGGACTCAGATATGAACAACATGCCTAAATAGGCATATGAATAGCTCTTTGAAATTTGAGACATATTCTTTATAAATTGTCTCCAAATTAATGTCTGGCATTATGGTGCATGTTTAAGAACACCTTTAGTGCCCATTTTCACCAGACAGGAATGCTTGGAACTCTTGATATAACAATTGCACCACATTATCTTCAGAAAAATAAAACAATAGTTATAACTAATAATAGGTAGCAATTTGGTGGATGTCGTATTCATATAAATAACAGTCAATGGCCTTTGGCAAACTTTTTAATGTATAGTTTTGCTATCCACCACTATAAATCATTACATATCATAACAGTTATTGCCATAAATAAAGTAGTTTCATCTTAATAAGGTAATGTAAATCATAAACAAAAATCACTAGATAGCTAGAGGCCTTAATGATTTCAATGATTCAACTTGAAATGTACTTAATGATTAAACAGTGATTAAACATATTAAATAGTGTTAACCTTGCTGAGTCTCATGTGTGGAAGACAATAGGCATAGTTAATATGTGTGTCTTCAGTGGGCTATTGGAACAATACAGTGTTTTATATTGTTCACCTTAGGACAGATTTAGTAATATGGTGATTTATGAAGGGAAAGCATCAACAACTCAGAAAGTGAGAATATGTATACCTTATAGCTACTTTTCAGTGTAGTTTATTGCAAAAGTAATGTTGCGTTTAGTGTTTCTGGGAGATGATTTGGACAGAATAGTAGTTATAGTTGCTGACATATTTGGACTTGAGTATGCTGAATTATCCTTCTAAAATTAACTGATTACCCTATGTACTGATTACACTTTGTTGCTGTCTGCTGCATTTTTGACAGAAAATGTAGTGGTTAATAATGATGTAATGATAAATCATTCTCCCATTCAACCATGAAATATGAAACAAGATTGTAATATGCATTTCACAGAGTTCACACAAAGTAAATGTGTACACTTAGAATGTCTTACCCGTCAGTGCTTCATACGAAATGCGGCTTTCTATAACATTGTAGTATATGTATAGGGAAGTCAGCAGAACACTCCATAATTGCTAATCGAGGCCAGGTCTTAAAGACCACTTTATTCTGAAATGGTGTAACACAGGCTCCGTTCATCATTCTGCAAACTAGAGAGCTACAGGGTCTGCGTGAATCTAACTCATTCACTAACAAATCTGATCTTTTCTGTATCTTGTGTGATACTACAATATATTCCTTTTGGGAAGAATTGTACCTAAATGGGTTAGACAAAAGTTGGGTAGCTTTGAACACAGTTAAGATATTTGACGTATTCCATCATGTGCCCAAACATGTGCATAAGCAGCTATCATTCTCAGAAGTTTTGCTATTGAAAACATTTCTTCCAAGAATGACAAATATAGAATTTGACAGGTGAATGGATAGTTAGATATTATTTCTGGAAATATTGCAAAAAATGTTACTTATTCTTAGGTCTAGGGAGAAACACACACACACACACACAGAGAACTCAGTTTTGCCTGAATGTTGAGCGCAGGATTCAGGTCAGTATTTCTTCTAACAAGCCACAATTTGTGCTTGCAGTCACAAGGAATATAATTCAATAAATCAGTGTTCAGAAATATCATTCTCCATTTTTCAAAGAACCATTTCAGATACTCTTTTAATTCAGTGTGCAATGAAAACTTTTGTATAACACTCAATAAACAATAATATTGCTCCTTACAGGGGAAAACATCCACTGGGCTCTAACTTAATGATTTCTTTCTTTTCACCCAAGAGGTTAAGCTAATGGAACAATACTAAATTACATAACAGTTGCACTTTACATATTCAAGAAGTGTGAATTGAAATGACAAATCTGATATCTTAGCAGTGCAATGTTATAGCTCAATTATTTCCACAACAGACAGCATCACTTGGTCATCAGATCTTTCGTAGGTAATCAAAACTCCCATTTCAGTTGGGTCCCTTTTGGTAATCTTAAATCTAACTATCAATCTCTCTGTCTTTTGCCTTTGTATTTAAATCTTCATCTTTTTCTCTATATTTACCATGAAAATGGTTGAAAATGTTTCCTATTTTCATCTCAGAGCACCACATTAACTGATAATGCAGATTGCATAGATTCAAGTTACAATAAGAAAAAGGGATTTTCTACATATCAAATTGCAAATAGAATAAAAAAATCTTTAAAAATATATAGGGAGCAAATGTAAAACTAATGAAAGATGATAGATTGCAATCCTGGAAAGTGAAATGGACTGTTCATCTACAAAAAAAAGGGTATACAATGGCCAGTGAATGCTTCTCCGTGCAAACATGCGTCATTCCTCACTTTGAGGAACCAATTCTATGGGTCAGATACTAATTCATTTTCCATACCCATTCAAGACTTGACCTCTCTCTTGATACTTCCAGTAAGATTACTGAATAATGGCACTTGTGATGGGTGGCAGTTTTCATGATGAATTAACCTTTGTCAGCTAAGAACTTAAGTAGAATTTCCAGATCAGTTCATAGAGAACAAAGAACAGCTACAAGATGGTAGCAATTTTCTGTCATTAGGATCCTCAACCTGATTTACACAGGCACTTTACATAAGAATGGCCCTACTGGGTCAGACCACAGGTTCATCTATCCCAGTATCCTGTCTTCCAACTGGGGCCAGTGCCAGGTGCCCCAGAGGGAATGAACAGAACAGGTAATCATGAAGTGATCCATCCCCTGTCGCTCATTCCCAGCTTCAGGTAAACAGAGGCTAGGGACATCATTCCTGCTCATCCTGGCTAATAGCCATTGATGGACCTATCCTCCATGAATTTATCTAGTTCTTTTTTGAACCAAGTTATGGTCTTGGCCTTCACAACATCCTCTGGCAAGGAGTTCCACAGGTTGACTGTGCGTTGTGTGAAGAAATACTTCCTTTTATTTGTTTTAAACCTGCTGCCTATTAATTTCATTTGGTGACCCCTAGTTCTTGTGTTACGAGAAGTAGTAAACAACACTTCCTTATCTACTTTCTCTACACCAGTCATGATTTTATAGACCTCAATCATATCTCCCCTTAGCCGTCTCTTTTCCAAGCTGAAAAGTCCCAATCTTATTCATCTCTCAAATTTATGTAATTACTGCACACATTATCTATTAAATTAGATTCAATTGGAACACAATTTTGTGCTGAATTTTTGTTTAATTACAATCTAGTCCTGCCATGAAATATTTTATAGACTGTTAACCAGATAACCAAATCTAGAATTTCCCCTCATTGGTTATATCTGACAAAATGCAGAACAGAAGAAGAATCTGAGGGAGAGGAGATATTGTGTATAACTGTCTACCTTTTGGTACAATGCACCTCAGTAGCAGAGAAGACAAATTAAATTTAACTAAATAAAAGTGTTTATAGTCTATGATAAATCGGAGGAATTAATTATCACAAAAGAGTGTAAATGAGGATACATCTGAAATATTGTGCACAGTTACTTTATTAGGAAAATAATGTTGTGATAAATGAAGGGGGTGGGGGGGGGGTAGCTCCCTTTTATGGACACCCAGCCACCCAGTTAGCTACAAAATCCCTGTTAGTAGCTGTTCTCTACTTGCTTTACCTGTAAAGGGTTAACAAGTCCACAGGTAAAAGGAAGGGAGTGGGCACCTGACCAGAAGAGCCAATGGGAGGGCTAGAACTTTTTTAAAATTGGGAAAAAACTTTCCCTTTGTCTGTCTGTGGTTGTTTTCCAGAGAGAGGAGACACATAGCAGCAATGTTATCATCAGATCATACCTAGAGCTATTTATGTGAAACCCCAGATATGTAAGTAAATCAGAGAATGTTTAGGAAGACACAATTAGGGTTATTTCTTTTATTTCTTATTGGCTTGTGGACTCCTCTGTGTATGCCCCAAATGCTTTTGTTTTGCTTGTAACCAATAATCTGGACCTCAAGAAAACCATTCTTGATGCTGAATTATTATATTTGCTCTTTTTAAATCTAGCAATAACTTAAGTTCCAGGTGTATTTTTTTTTCTTTTTGTTTTTAATAAAATTTACCTTTTTAAAGGTTTTTTGGGGGTTGTGTGTGTGTGTGTGTGTGTGTGTGTGTGTGTGTCCTAAGAGGTATGTGCATATGTTGTTTAATTAGCTGGTGGCAACAGCTGATTTCCTTTGTTTTTCTTTTTCAGCTCTTCCCCGGGGGGACAGGCGGGAAAGGCTTGAGGGTACTCCACAGGGAGGAATTCCCAAGTGTGCCTTCCTGGGTCCAAAGGGGTTTTTGCACTTGGGTGGTGACAGCATCTACACATCCAATGTCAGAGAGAAGCTGTGACTTTGGGAGTTTAATACCAGCCTGGAATGACCAGTATTAATTTTTAGAATCCTTGCGGGCCCCCACCTTCTTCACTCAAAGTACCAGAGTGTGGAATCAGCCTTGACAAATTTATTAGAAACAAAAACAAAAAAAATCAAGTGAAGGTAACCAAAGTGATTCAGAGTCTCCAAGATCTTAGTCTGAACTAAGTGTGTCACTCAAGCACAGTGGAATTGCACTGAGTATACTGTTTAACTTTGAAATTTTCAGGAAGGCTAAACAGGACTATATAAATCAGTGTCAAATGAAAGGATTATAGGGCTAGATGAAGCACCAGACGGTAAAAGAAAATATTCAGAATTTGTTTTAATAGAGTGAACAATTAAACTAAGAGCAGAAATTTTAGCAATGACTATAAATCATTGTTAAAATGAATTGGACTGGTATTTGATAGCATAGATATTGTGGCATACAACTGATAATCCAAAGGAGGGGACAAACCTTAATGGGCCTTCTGTTCCCCTTCTGTCCTAACAGTGCCTGAGTAAGGACTCAGAAGATATTAAAAAGATAAAGTTAAAATTCATACAAACATAATGGATTTAAAAGTGTACACGCGCAGTACACAATACACTGTAGCAGTCAGAAATGACAAACTCCCACAGTATACAAATATAAATTAGCAAGAGCTGACCTAAATGGTAATGATCTTATTACACATTAGAGTCAGCTGACATTTCCCCTAATTTAAGGGTACTGCAATTACAGTTAACCTAAAGGTTAGCTGCTTTCAACTCTATCATCTTCGTGATAGTGTTGTCACTGATATTGTGGCATCATGGAAATTAAATGCACCATAAAAATACAGCTAATTATTGTTGAATCTGTCAGTTCCTTTGCTGAATAGGTTTAATGCTTTAAAGCCCATATTTTGACCTGTTTGTCTGACAACACCATCCATTGTTGACCTATGGCATGAATTGTGTATCTTTTCTTTTTTAAGCACTAGGTGTCTGTCTGACATTGCATTTTATTTTTCTGGCTATGAGAATAGTAATTTTTTTTATCATGTAATAAACAAAATATACAAATGGAATTCTTAACTAAGTACTGGATTTTGCATTTTAGTTTAAAAAGCTCCAAAATAACATCCGTTAATGGGTAGGGAACTGACATGTCAATAAATGGAACTTCAAGATTCATGTTAGTAAGAACATGAAGACTCAATACATTGACTAATTGCAGCAAAAAAGGCCAAAAGGATAGGAGGTCTAATCAATACAATTACACACTAAATGGGAGGAATTATTATAACATTCCATGAGAGCCTCATGAGACCCTGCCTAGAGGACTGCATCCACTTTTGAGCACCTAGACTCTGGGAGCAATTCTGGAGAAAGTATAGAAAAAAGCAATTAAACTGAGCAAAAGCCTAGTGGATCTTATCTAAAATTATAGACTGAACTATGGTCCAACCCAGAATGGTGTGAAAAGTTTTAAGCATAAAGCAAAATCAGATCATTTTGCCAGGCTCCACCAACCCTCACCTCTTTCCTGCAATATCTCTATCATTTTTTTTTTTTTTGGAGAAATACTTCTTTAGAGCAGGTTGAGTACAAATCAGTGAATATATTATTCACAACATTTTGCCATTTTTCATTTAATAAGAATTTTTGTCCAGTATTTTAACAGGTTTATAACAGGGCTAATGGCATTTAATGAGTAAATTATTCTACAAATATTGGTAATATTAACCAAATAAATTATTCAATTAACATTTTTCCCGGAATTTGACCATGGCTAATATTTTTATTCTTTTTTACATTAGTGCAGTAACATTTCTAATGTTCATATCTAGGTAGAGCTGTGTGAACCTTTCATAAGAAAGCCAGAAAACTGTTGAAGGTTCTTCATTTGGGATTTTTTTTATTAATCTGAAAATTGCATTATGGTTTGCAAACTTTTGAGTAAATGTGGGCTGCATTTCACCCATTGTTGACATTTAGGTGTTCCAGCTAAACTATGAAAATCTTAGCAGTTATAAAGAAACACCCAACAAAGTGAAAGGGCAAGATTATATAACAGAAATGACAACAACAAAAAGGATAAACTGACCCCCATATGAACTGAAGATGTTGAGTTTCACACAGCTCCATATCAGAGGGTGATCATATTCAGCTGACACCAATCACACGCTAACAGGCTTCATAGCAAATCTGTAATGTTCCCTTATGATTGTTACATGGAATTCCCATCTGATGTTTCAGGTAAAAATAATCACGACTGCTTCATATGAGGGTCTTTTCTTCAGTAAATAGTTCATTAGTCTGCAGTGTTTAAGATCTTTGCTTGGCTAAAGTGTTAGGAGCCACTAGCACTACTTAAGGGACTCAACTTCTCCAGCTGGTCATTGCTGCCCACTAAATTGTCTAAAGGTTACACATTATTGCTAGATCAATAAAACACATATTAAAAAATAAAGTTGATAATGTATTCTGGATGATTTTTTTCCATACAGTACCTTGAAGCCAGCTGTCATGGCTCTTAAATTGAGGCACTAAAGACCAAAATGAACCAAAATCCCCAAGTGATGTGGCAGTAATTTACTGAATATAAATAATGTTTTCCTCGAATTTTAACGTTACAATTTAACACTTCTGGCATTCAGTTATAATAGCAACAAAATGAAAAACAGCACCAGATTTGCAAGGAGTGGTGGCATATTTGAATCCAAACTGTAGGACCAACTATGCTGAGAACTAGAGTTCCCACGAGAATCCCAGGTTTTTTTCAGAATCAAAGCATCAGCCCTACCAGAATTTAAAAGAACAAAGTCAGGCTCTGTGAGTCTAACATATCAGTGAATTTTTAAAGGCAAAGGATCTCCAATGAAAATGCTTTTACCATCATCTCCATCCATTTATATCTAGGCTCTGTTAACAAGAATACATCAACTGGTCAGAAGTGCCTTCATGTTCCATCAGGAAAGAAGTGATATGGCATTATGGCCATGTGGCGGGCTTGGCACCACACCGTCCCTTTGTGGCAGGAGGGGATGGGGTGTCAGGACCTTTCCACTTACAAATTCACACGCTCGCCTTTCTGCGGGCGGCCGGTTGCGGCCTAATGGCCTCCCTCCACATAGTCACCCCTTGATCGGGGGCGTGCGGCCTGGTGGCCAGAATCCAGGTAACTCACCCCCAAGTGTTGAGGCAGTGTGGCCCAATGGCCAGGGTCCATATAACTCGCCCCCTCCCCCGCCATGTGGGAGCAGTGCGGCCTTATGGCCAGAGTCCTTGCAATCCCCCTTGCAAGTGGGGTAGTGCAGCCTAGCAGCCAGAGTCCATAGGATTCACACGGTTCAGGGGGTGGGGGTGGGGGAAGTTGTAGGGGGACCCAGGCCCACCCGCTCCACCAGGTCCCAACCCAGGGCCCTGGTAGTGGCAAGCTCCCCTTGCCACCCACTCAGCCCGCAATACGCCGAGCGCCTATGTGGCTCTAACACCGTTTGCCTTTAAAGTTTCCCTGGATTATTTCCTACCATAAATGTCATTCTCTGCTGTGGGGGATCCTCCGGTCTGTTCCCCACCTGTGACGTCCTCCTCCTGGGTATGGCTGGCCTCCTGATCCTGCTGTGCAGGCTCTCCCTCCTCAGGAGCTAGCAGCATGCCTCCTTCTCCTCCGGCAGTCAGCCCAGACTGAACTGCTCTGCAGGCTTTTATACCTGTTCTGCAGTTGGAGTATGCCCAGCAGAGCTTCTGGGGCGTGGCTTCCTCTGCTAGGAAAGAAGGGTTAACCCCTGCGGTACCAGCGCAGGGCCACTCTGCCCCGTCACACACCCTCCCCCTTAAGACAGCCGCCTGGGCCGGCTGACCCTTGACCGTTTCCTTCCCCTCCTCTTCCCCAACTCGGGAAAAGAAGTCCGCATTCCCATGAGACTTCCCCGGCCGGTGTAACACGTGGAAGGAGTAGGGTTGGAGGGACAAGTACCACCGCACGATTCGTGTATTCGTCTCCTTCATGCTATTAATCCATCTGAGGGGTGCATGGTCAGTTACCAAGGAGAAGGGGTTCCCTGATAGGTAGTACATCAGTGCCTCGAACGCCCATTTAACCGCAAGGGCCTCCCGCTCTATGGTGGAATACCGGGTTTCTCAGGGGAACAGCTTGCGGCTTAGGTACAAGATGGGGTGCTCTTCTCCCCCCACCTCTTGCCACAGCACGGCCCCCAGCCCTACCTCTGAGGCATGGGTCTGGAGGATAAAGGGCCTTGCGAAGTCGGGCTGTATCAGTATTGGCTCCCGGGTCAATCGTTCCTGGAGGGCGCAAAAGACCTTCTCACAGTCTTCCAACCACTGGACCTTCCGTGGCTGGGAGCTTCTCATCAAGTTTGTCGGGGGGGTGGCGAGCGTGGCAAAGTTAGGCATGAACCGATGATAGTATCCGGTCAGTCCTAAGAACTTCCCTATTTGCCTTTTTGTCATGGGTGTAGGATAGTTCCTCAAGGCTTCCACCTTGTCTACGAAAGGGCGGAGTTTCCCTTGGCCCACCGTATAGCCCAGGTAGGTCACTTCTCTTTGGCCCAAGTGACACTTGGCTGGGTTTGTGGTAAGGCCTGCTTTGCCCAGTGCTCGTAGCATCTCGCCGAGGTGCTGGAGATGTTCCTCACAGTTGGCACTGTGAACGATGATGTCGTTGATGTATGCTGCGATGTACAAACTGTGGGGGCTCAGCACTTGATTCATGAGCCGCTGGAAGGTAGCCCCATGTAACCCAAAAGGCATCATTGTAAATTGGTAGATGCCGAATGGTGTTGGGAATGCTGTCTTTTCTCTGGAGGCGGGAGTCAAAGGGATCTGCCAATATCCCTTGGTCAGGTCTAGGGTGGAGATGAATTCTGCCTTACCTAGTTGCTCCAGCAACTCATCCACTCGGGGCATGGGATAGGCATCAAAATGAGAGACCGTGTTCACCTTACGGAAATCAATACAGAACCTGACTGTTCCATCTGGCTTGGGAACTAGTACTATTGAGCTCCGCCATTCACTTCTTGACTCTTCGACCACGCCCAGGGCTAACATCATCTTGAGCTCCTTCCGCACCGTCTCCCACATCTTCCTGGGGAGTGGGTGGTGGTTCTCCCTCACTTTGTGGCTGCGGAGGGTGGCAATATGATGGCTGGTCAACGTGGTCTTCCCTGGCTGGGCTGACAAGACCATGGGGAAGGCTGATATCAACTGTCATACCTGTTCCTGTTGAACTGGATCGAGCTCCTGGCCTATGGCTGCTGCCCCTGGTTCCACCGGTTCGCTGGCCAATGGCCCCAACTCGGGTTCTGGAGGGTACGGGGCAATCATCAGGCCTTCCCAGTCTCTCCAGGCCTTGAGGAGGTTCACGTGATAGACCTGAGTGTCCTTCCTTCGCCCCAACATCCAGACTTTGTAGTCGACGTGCCCTATTCGCCTGGTCACCTCGAAGGGGCCCGGCCATTTTGCTAACAGCTTAGAATCGGAGGAAGGTAGCAGCAAGAGGACACGGTCCCCAGGCTCAAAACTTCTCATCTTTGCCCCTTTATTGTACTGAGCTTCTTGACTACGTTGGGCCTTCACCAGGTTCTCTCGTGCCAGGGCTCCCAACTCTCGGAGCTGCTCCCATAGGTGGAGGACATATTGAACAGATCCTCTGACCCGGGTCTCCTGTTCTTCCCATGTTTCTTTCAGGAGGTCCAGGATCCCCCGGGGTTTCCTCCCATAGAGGAGTTCGAAGGGGGAGAACCCTGTGGATGCCTGTGGCACCTCTCACACAGCGAAGAGGAGCGCTGGGAGCAGCTTATCCCAGTGCTGAGGGTCATCTTCCATGAACTTTCTCAGCATGGCTTTCAGGGTGCCATTAAACCTCTCTACCAACCCATCTGTCTGGGGGTGGTAGTCTGAGGTCTTAGGCGCATAAATATTCAACAGACGGCATAGCTCTGCCATCAACCTAGAAGTTACATTAGTCCCTTGGTCCATCAGTATCTCCCGTGGCAAACCAACACAGGCAAAGATCTGCAGGAGCTCATTGGCGATGACCGGGGCTGTGGCGGTCCGTAACGTTACTGCCTCTGGGTACCGCATAGCATAGTCGGCCACGACCAAGATATACTTGTGGCCCAAGCTGCTCTTTTCCAAGGGCCCCACCAAGTCCAGGCCAATCCGCTCAAAGGGCATTCCAATCACCAGCAAGGGCACAAGGGGGGCTTTCGGTACCCCTTTTGGGCTGGCCTTCTGGCACTCGGGGAAAGAGGCGCAATAATCCCGCACCTCTTGATGGATGCCCAGACAGAAGAACCTCTGGGCCACCCGTTGCAGCGTCTTCTCCCTCCCCATATGCCCAGCTTAAGGTACTGAGTGAGCCAAGAAGAGTAAATTCTGCTGGAACCACCGCAGGACCAATAGTTGGTGTAGGTCTTCTTTCGTTTGTGGTTCCTGGACCACCCGATAGAGTAGGTCATTGTAGATCTCAAAGCAGGGGCCTTGCTGCCGGGGTCGGGGTGGGTCTTCCTCCCCAGGGGAGCCTGTCACTTGCTCCCAGGCCCGGCTGAGGGTGGTGTCCCCCCTTTGTTCTTCAAGGAAATCAGCACTGATATCCAGCCATCTCTGGCCCTCCCTTGTCGGGGCTTCGGTAGGGTCTCAGCCTCCTTCAGCTATCTCAGGATTTTCCGAGGGCCCTTCCCGGGGGTTGTCCGATGCTAGTTGGCCCAGTAATCCAGGCCTTTTGGCCTGCACCACCCTTTTCCTTGCGGGCCGGACACCCCATTCTCGCAGGAGGTCAGTGAAGCCCAGCCAATCGCGTCCCAGAATCACTGGATAAGCTAACTTTGGGGCCACCCCAACTAGACACCGTCCTCCTTGTTGAGCAGCCTTGAGCTGCACCCTGACGGTGGGGTAGGGCTTCACATCCCCAGGGATACACTGCAGGCGTATGGGGGCCCCAGTGGGACCAGTGGGCTCTATCAGCCCCGCCCGTATGACTGTCTGACTACATCCTGAGTCCACCAAGGCCATGGTAGGCCTCCCATCCACTCTCACTGGTACGACAATCTTATCCAGCTCCCACTTCTGGGCCCGTTGACCAGCGGCCCAAACCTGCCCATAATTACAATCCATGTATGGGCGCTCCCTCCGGAAATGCCCTATCTGTCCACACTCGTAACACCGCTCCTGTTTTCCTTCCTGCGGTGGGGTGTTTTGAGGGGTGCTCTGCCTTCCCGACGGGTAATCTTGGCTCTGCACAAGGTTTGCCCCTGTTGAGTCCTTTGCACTGTGGGTTGGTAGGGTCCCCGATGGCTGGGCATGCAAACGGGGGCTCTCTCCCCCCACCCTGCGTGCCCCTCGTGCCAGGGTTGGGTTCCGTTCACCCGCGTTCCCCCATTTGGAGCCGGCCTTCTGCTCTCCCTCCGCTGCCAGGTAATCCTCCATTATGGAGGTCGCTTCGGCGACGGTCTTCGGGTGGTGCTGCTGCACCCACTCCTTCCCCTGGTAGGAAGGGTCTGGAGGAACTGCTCTAGGGCTACAGTCTCGGCTACTTGAACGCTCCTCTGACATTCTTGTTCTAGCTACCTCCAACAGAGGTCACGGATTCGCTGCGCCACAGCTTGTGGTCTGCCCCCCGGCGTGTACCGCTCACAGCGGAGTCGCTGGCAGTAAGTCTTGGGGTTGATGCCCGTTTGGTCCAAGATGTCTTCCTTGACCTTAGAGTAGTCCAGCGCCTCCTGCGGATCGAGGTTGTGATATGCAGCTTGAGCTGGGCCCGTTAAGTAAGGGGCTAAGATGGTGGCCCAATGGACGGCGGTTGCAACCCGCTCGAACGTCACGAGAAAGGCCTTGGGGTTGTCCCCAGTCCCCATCGTGGTTAGGCGCACCGGTAGTCCTCCGAGACTATCCCCGGCCCCTCCCCCGACCATGCCTGGGGGAGGACTTGGTGCGTGTCCTAGCAGCGTTGCCATCTGTTGAAATAGTCGCTCCTGGTTGGCTTGTTGTTGGGCAGTCAGCTCCCGAATCAGCTGCTGCTGCTGCTCTTGCTGCTGCGCCGCCTGCAGCTGCTGTTGTGCTGCTAGCTGTTGCAGCAACTGTGCTTGCTGCTGCTGCTGTTGTGCTGCCTGCTGCTGTTGGCTGTCCAGCAGACATTTCAGAAGTTTCTCTGGTTCCATCTTGGGTGTCTGGGTCCTTATTTCAGGCCCTGATCGATGCCCACATTCTCCAACAGTTGGGGCGGGCTTGGCACCACACCGTCCCTTTGTGGTAGGAGGGGATGGGGTGTCAGGACCTCACCACTTACAAATTCACACACCCGCCTTTCTGCGGGTGGCCGGTTGCGGCCTAATGGCCTCCCTCCACATAGTCACCCCTTGATCGGGGGTGTGCGGCCTGGTGGCCAGAGTCCAGGTAACTCGCCCCCAAGCGTCGGGGCAGTGTGGCCCAATGGCCAGGGTCCATATAACTCGCCCCCCTCCCACATGGGAGGAGTGCAGCCTAATGTCCAGAGTCCATGCAATCCCCCTTGCAAGCGGGGTAGTGCGGCCTAGCGGCCGGAGTCCATATAATTTGCCCCCAAGCATCAGGGTAGTGTGGCCCAATGGCCAGGGTCCATATAACTCCCCCCCCACATGACAGCAGTGCAGCCTAATGGCCAGAGTCCATGCAATCCCCCTTGCAAGTGGGGTAGTGCGGCCTAGCAGCCAGAGTTGATAGGATTCACATGGTTCGGGGGGTGGGGGAAGTTGTAGGGGGACCCAGGCCTGCCCGCTCCACCAGGTCCCGACCCAGGGCCCTGGTAGTGGCAAGCTCCCCTTGCCACCCCCTCGGCGGGTTCCGCCCGCAACATGCCGAGTGCCTATGCGGCTCTAACGCTTTTTGCCTCTAACATTCTCCTGGGTCATTTCCTACCATAAATGCCATTCTCTGCTGCGGAGGGTCCTCCGGTCTGTTCCCCTCCTGTGATGCCCTCCGCCTGGGTATCAGGGAGTGTCCTGGCTTGGCTGGCCTCTGGATCCTGGTGCGCAGGCTCTCCCTCCTCAGGAGATAGCAGCATGCCTCCTTCTCCTCCGGCGGTCAGCCCAGACTGAGCTGCTCTGCAGGCTTTTATACCTGTTCTCCAGTTGGAGCATGCCCAGCAGAGCTTCCGGGGCGTGGCTTCCTCTCCTAGGAAAGAAGGGTTAACCCCTGTGGTACCAAGTGCGGGGCCACTCTGACCCATCACAGGCCCATATCAACAAAGATTTTAGGCACTTAAATCCAAAATTTAGGTGCTGAAGTCCAATGAGATCCTCAAAACCCCTGCTTAGTAGCTGCTTCACTCTGGAGGCCCTTAAAATCTCTAGGTCCCTAGATTTCTGTCATTGGGCACACACACAACTCCTCAATGCAGGTGCATAGGTGCTTATATCGCCCCAGTGGGAGCCTCAAACCAGGTGAAGATAGGTGTTCCTCCACCTCTCTCTCCTGCAGAGCCTGATCAGATAGGCTTTCTCAAAGCTTACCTAACTTTGCACAGAATGGCAAGGGGGAAGGAGGAGGAACTAGTTTTATTTATAATCTTTTGCACAGTAATTAGGAAACTCACCTAGAATGTGGAAGACCCTGATTTAATTCCCTCCCTGTCTGATATGGAGAAGAGATTTGAACTGGGGCTTCCCACCTCTCAGGTTAGTACCCTAACCACTGGGGTCTGCCTCAATCTCTCCTTTTTGCAGCTGTTCCATTGTGAATAAATAATTAATCATGCATTGGACCAGGGAGAGAGAATGACTATTTAGTGTATGGGACAGAGCTGGACAGAAAATAAAGTTTTGTTCCATGAAAATAAAGTTTTGTTCCATCTTTAAAAAAGGGAAGAAGGAGGATCTGGGGAACCATAGGCCAGTCAGCCTCACCTCAGTCCCTGGAAAAATCATGGAGCAGGTCCTCAAGGAATCAATTATGAAACACTTAGAGGAGAGGAAAGTGATCAGGAACAGTCAGCATGGATTCACCAAGGGGAAGTCGTGCCTAACTAACCTAATTGCCTTCTATGAGGAGATAACTGGCTCTGTGGATGAGGGGAAAGCAGTGGATGTGTTATTCCTTGACTTTAGCAAAGCTTTTGATACAGTCTCCCACAGTATTCTTGCCGCCAAGTTAAAGAAGTATGGGCTGGATGAATGGACTGTAAGGTGGATAGAAAGCTGGCTAGATCATCAGGCTCAACGGGTCATCAATGGCTCCATGTCTAGTTGGCAGCCGGTTTCAAGCGGAGTGCCCTAACGGTCGGTCCTGGGGCCGGTTTTGTTTAATATCTTTATTAATGATCTGGAGGGTGGTGTGGACTGCACTCTCAGCAAGTTTGCAGATGACACTAAACTGGGAGGTGTGGTAGATACACTGGAGGGTAGGGATCGGATACAGAGGGACCTAGACAAATTAGAGGATTGGGACAAAAAAACCTGATGAGGTTCAACAAGGACAAGTGCAGAGTCCTGCACTTAGGACGGAAGAATCCTATGCACTGCTACAGACTAGGGACCGAATGGCTAGGTAGCAGTTCTGCAGAAAAGGACCTAGGGGTCACAGTGGACGAGAAGCTGGATATGAGTCAACAGTGTGCTCTTGTTGCCAAGAAGGCTAGCGGCATTTTGGGCTGTATAAGTAGGGGCATTGCCAGCAGATCGAAGAACGTGATCGTTCCCCTCTATTCAACATTGGTGAGGCCTCATCTGGAGTACTGTGTCCAGTTTTGGGCCCCACACTACAAGAAGGATGTGGAAAAATTGGAAAGAGTCCAGCGGAGGGCAACAAAAATGATTAGGGGTCTGGAGCACATGACTTATGAGGAGAGGCTGAGGGAACTGGGATTGTTTAGTCTCCAGAAGAGAAGAATGAGGGGGGATTTGATAGCTGCTTTCAACTACCTGAAGGGGGGCTCCAAAGAGGATGGAGCTCGGCTGTTCTCAGTGGTGGCAGATGACAGAACAAGGAGCAATGGTCTCAAGTTGCAGTGGGGGAGGTCTAGGTTGGATATTAGGAAACACTATTTCACTAGGAGGGTGGTGAAGCACTGGAATGTGTTACCTAGGGAGGTGGTGGAATCTCCTTCCTTGGAGGTTTTTAAGGCCCGGCTTGACAAAACCCTGGCTGGAATGATTTAGTTGGGAATTGGTCCTGCTTTGAGCAGGGGGTTGGACTAGATGACCTCCTGAGGTCCCTTCCAACCCTGATATTCTATGATTCTATGATTCTAATAATTTCAAAATATTGTCAAAATATTTCAGCCAAAAACCAAAATACTCTTATTCAAAATGGTGCCTTGTGGTTGCATGGGAGTTGTAGTTTGGATGCCTTATGTTTCCATTTTCCCCTATGGGCTGGCCTCTCTGTTCAGATTACATCTTTCATGATGTCCTTTTCTCCCCTTTCCTGAGAGGCAGGAAAGTATTATAGGAGCCACTGGCTGTGGTGTATCATGGGAGATGTAGTCCAGCTACAGAACCCAGCCCATAGAGGAGAATGGGAGTATACATTACCTGATCTACAAAATCCCACGAGGCACCACAGCACCATTTTGAATTGAAATAGTTTTGTTTTGGTTTTGGTCTAAAACCCGAAAAGTTTTCAATTTTCATTTTTTCAATGAAATATCATAGTTTCCACAGAAAGCAGACACTCGTAGTGAAAGATTTAATTCATACTGAAACCCAATTTTCAGTCAAAAATAGTTTTGATAGAAATTTTTCAATGAGCCTCATTACTAAGTTTGTGCACTAACTCTCTGAAGAGCCAGAAGAAGCTATAAGATGTAAATAAAAGTAGCTCCACCCATACAGTTGAACTTATACATTCTTCTGGCTCCTCAGTTATAAAATTAAAAGCACTCCAAACACTTATACTACTTTTAAACTGAACTGAACCTCCTCCATTTTCTCCCTCTCAGCATAGCTGATTCTGGAAGCCCACTGCTGCTGCCACCACCACCACTGACGCTGTCTAGGATCTCCCTGTTAATGATGCCCCAGAATGCAAAGTGCTCCTGGGACACCCCAAATTCCACATGATGTGGGACTTTCACATGGCTTTCAAAAGCAATGGGCCAAATAAGATTGCCTCCTGATGCTGCAAGCAGGGCTGTGGAGCATACCCCAACAAAATTATATGCAGGTGAGCAGATGTGGGGACTCCGTTCCTCCACCATAGTGGGAGAGTATTGCTTGCTTTAAGAAAACTGTTGGCAATGGACAGGCAATGGGCCGTTAAACTTACTTTAAAGATTGCTGCTGCCACCAGGTAGGAGATGGAACCCTTTTTAAAGCGAGGGCAGGGAAGGAAGGTCAGAAAAGGGTAAGCCCACAGAATATTGATTTGTTTGGATAAGTTTTGGAAAAGTCTTACATATCTTGACCAAACTTCCCATTTTCAGGTTTGCCCATTGTCAAATAGCTTTGAAATCCCTAACATAAACTAATTTGAACTGTATTTTGAATTACTACTCCCAAGAGAAATAGTTGATCTTTACTACCACTTTGTTAACAAGCAATAAAAGCTCAGGTTCGCTCCATGTTAGGTCCTTATATTGAGCAAGGCAACAAATCCCCTATATAAAAGTTTAAATTGTACACAATCAGGGGCGGCTCTATGTTTTTTGCCACCCCAAGCACGGCAGTCAGGGGGCCTTCAGCGGCATGCCTGCGGGCGGTCCACAGTCACGCTGATTTGGCAGCGTTTCTGCGGGTGATTTGCCGGTCCTGCGGCTTCGGCGTACCCGCCGCCAAATTGCCGCCGAAACCGCGGGACTAGCGGACCTCCAGCAGGCACGCCGCCGAAGGCCGCCTGACTGCTGCCCTCACAGCGACCGGCAGGCTGCCCCGTGCGGCTTGCTGCCCCAGGCACGCGCTTGCTGCGCTGTTGCCTAGAGCTGCCCCTGTACACAATATCTATATAATAAGATTCCAGGATTGACACTCTGTTTGTGTGTCACTCTGAAACCTATAATGCCTGTACTGTCAGTGAGACAAGGTGGATGAGGTAATATCTTTCATTGGACCAACCTCTTTTGGTGAAAGAGACAAGGTTTCAAGCTACACAAAGCTCTTCTTGAAGTGATGGAAACAGTTACAAGCATGGTTGAAAGCTCTTTTTGTTTAGAATATCACCAGGTTCAAACATCACTGGGATTCACAGTCCGTTACAGTCCAATTTTTGAGTTCTCAGCCATTTTCCACTTTTTTGTTCTTTAAGAATTATACGCGTAAGATAGCATGGCCTTTCACCTAGCTTTATTATAATGCAGTTGAATCACTAGAGAAAGTTCCTTACTGCATAGCTTTATGGAATGCTTTCTGCTTTTTTAACTCTCAGTCCCTGAGCTACACATCACTGGCCAAAGTGTGCTTAGTAGGCACTGGCCTGAGCAGGATGTGGTGCAGAGCTGTGCCACCTCAGAGGAGGCACCTGCCTTGGAGAGGCACAGTCCCTCCCTGGTTCTCCAGTACAAGGCCCTGCCTCCTCTCTCTTACCCACCCACCCCCAGTGGTATCTTGATGGATGGAAGCATGGAGGCAGAAGTCCCTGCACACTCTTGAGTGCAGGGATTTCAGTTGTGGCTCTCTCTTTTGTGGACTGTGCATGTGGAGAAAGTCTCCTTTTACTTTAGTCTTAGCCCTATGCACTTATGGAAAGGCCAGCCATGATCACAACCCAGGTTTGCAAACAATGTCCTGGACTGAGCTTCCTTCATAGAAACACAAGAGTTTAGAAATCAAAATTATATCAAATTTTTTTGAACAAACTGATTTTAAATAAATACTTGAGAATGAAATTTCATCATTACATATCCAATAACAAATATAAACATCTGAAATCATTTTATTTCACAAAATGGGGAATGATTAATAGAATAGCAATAACTGAGTTATTATATCTTTAATCAAGACCCACGGTAGCCAGCTGGTTTTAAAATTGACAGATGTTATTAGGCTTTTGGTGTGACATCTTCAAAACATTTCATGAAGTATTGTGTATGGCAAGTATAGAAATTCATAGAAAGAGAAAGCCTTTTTGGAAGCTATTGTGGTATGGCAGATAAATATTACAGCACTTTACCTAATAACATCATGAGCCAGGAAAAATACATATAAAAGAAATGTTGATATTTCTACAAAATCACAAAGAGCAAGCCATCTCCCTTTCATATTTAATAAAGATCTTCCCAGTCAGCTGCAGCAGACGATAAGTGTAATATCTTTAAATGGTTAATCCAGGGATCACAGCTCAAGTGCTTTATTTGGTTTGGAGCAAGGAAAGGTGTTAGTAGCCTCAGTGTGCATTTCATAAACCGAAGGATTTTTTATTTATTTATTTATTTATTTGTATTTTTTTTTGTTTGGCTTTCTACTATATCTTAAATGCTTTATTTTTCAGGGGAGAGATAAGGCCTGATTCTTCACATAAAACTACAGCTTAGCCATTACTTAGTCTTTCTCTGTTACGGAAAAGGTCCTGTCTGTGCACAGATGTCTCAGATTAAATTGTATCTCACAGTCCTTACAGTGCTCAGTACTAGATGAACTGCCAAAAGGGCCGTAGGCAAGAACTAAATTGCTTTGGTTTCAGTACACAGTGAATTTGGCTCAGACAAGCTGAATCAGTACATTAAATGCGAATCCCTCACAGATTTGAAAGCAGCCTTTAGCACAATTATTGACTGTGAGTGATGATTATGTCTAATTGAAGGAGACTTTTGCTACCTGTAGCTCAGTTGGAGTCCAAGAGAGCCACAGCAAGGCACTGCATCTTAATTCAATGTTCCAGCTTGAGAGAAGCAATTGAACCTAAATCCTGAAGTGTATACACATGGTCGATAAACTTTAATAAACTTTACAGGTTCAGTAACTAGGCTGAGTGTATATAATTCAATTTTTTAATTCAGGAAAGGAAAATAGCTAACAAGTATGTTAGGCTACAATAATGTATTAGTTCATCTCATGCAGAAGCCCTCTCAGCAAAAGGAAAATATATAGTTTCATGCTTCTCTTTGGTACAAGTTATAAATCAGTTGCTCTATACACTATATTAATGCTCTACAGGTGGGAGATTACCAGGGTTCTTGTGTATGAACCAACTTTCAGGAAATTTGTGAGGGAAATAAAATAATTTGACAATTTTGCATCTTTTGTTCAGGAAGATATGCCAATAATAAAAAGAAATGAATGTGTTTCCTAATAGATTCTGCCTCTCCCACCAAGTTCCTGACACTACTGGCATGCTTTCGTAGCAAAACAACCAGTCATTCTGAAACTCATGATATTCTATGTCTTAATCCCTTCCAAAAAAAGTTATTGATTTTTCTCAGTGTACAAAAATAGATTTTCTCATGGGTTCAGCATTCAGAATTGTGTTTTTCTTCTGTTCTTTAACAAATAAGAATCTGTCAATATGTTTGTTGGGAACGTTTCGCTCCCACACACATTTGTGGTAACCTATTGGCTCTTTTCTAGTTAGATTCACTTTATTTTATACTAGAATCTCTTGGCACCATTATCATGGTAATGTTAATCAAAAAACAATGCCAAGGTATTTTCCATATTTTTCATAAATGCACAAGAATTTGAATATCAACTTTCAATATAAATTGATTCCATAAAAAATGATGTTCACCAGTTTATTATTGAAGGGCTGTTCATAAGCTATCTGTGCTGGCCTGCATTTTTGGTCTGTTTTTTGTATTTTTTAGAAAAGAAAAATGCACTGGGGCATTTGCTTGGAATTGGGCTGTGCAAACAATAGGGCACACAGATTGATAGGGTTGCTAAACACACAATATACCTGCCACAAACCCACAAAAGCAAGGCAGTGAAAAGATAACCCATATATCTGAGTGTAGCTGCTATCCCTCTACCCACAGGAACACACCTTACCATTACCATATATATCATAGACCACACACTGCAACCTTAATTCTGCTCCCCTTTCACCTTTCTGCACACATTCATTACCTGATTATTTCCCCCCTGACTTTAGTGGTTGTGGATATTTGCTATAATAGGTGGTTGTGTGCACAAGAGCAGTTAAAGAGGGTGATGAAAGGCTGGTAATCCCAAGAATGTTCCAATCCCATCTGTTGCAAAGTAACCCCTTCAGACCCCTACTGCAGGGCTGTCACTAAAAGGGATTGTATGGCATAATAAACTATAAAACTGTGTTAAAAGAGCATTATTAAGATTGCATAGTCAAACACTGAAAAGTTAGGAAATGCCAGAATTACAGTCACATGTGCATCTTTAATGTGATCATGTAATTAAAGATTGTACCATGAAGCATATGTACAAGGGAACCAAATTAAGGTTGCATAGGCGACCTTCATTCTAGAACAATGGTGAGCAACCTGCAGCCCACGGGCCGCATTCGACCCATCAGGGTAAGCTGATTGCGGGCCGCAAGACATTTTGCGGACATTGACCGTCCGCAGGCACAGGCCCCCACAGCTCGCAGAGGCCGCGGTTCGCTGTTCCCGGCCAATGGAGCTGTGGGAAGTGGCAGCCAGCATGTCCCTGCAGCCCGCCGCTTCCCGCAGCTGTTTCTCCCACGCTAGAGCCTTTTTGCCTCATCTCTAGCACAACCTGGTCCTGTAGTTGAGTCTATTCCCCACTGTTGTATTAATTTAGATTGAATAAATACAAAAAGCTAAAGGTGTTCATATAACTCAGTCATGGTTTAACATTAAGCAGTGCTAAACAATGTTTGAGTTTTGGTATACAGAGACTTCAGCCTGCTTAGTACTATGGCAAATACACCATTAATTAGTATTATTAATTGTTATTATCATTTTTACTTTTATTAAAATATAAAAAGAAGAAAAAAACAGTTCAAGAACTTGAAATGTAGAGTATTAAACAAGGCTTTTATTTTATCAGCATTTCTTATCCCTTTTCTCTTTAGCTGGAGAGAGATTTTATAAGGAAAAACCTCCTAGTTTGACAATCTTCCAGATGGTAACAGAGATGGTAATAACTGCCCATTTGGGGAAATAAGTTATTTGAGATAGGCTGGGGCTGTTGTTATCAAAGTCTGATACTGTTTTATTTCAGGTGGTGTTTGGGATTCAGCTGAAACTGGCAGAGGTGACAATGTCATCTCAGTCCCTCTCTCTGTCCTGGTCTGGTCAGGACATCCCTTGGGATCAGCATGACAAAGGCCTGAGGTACCAGGAAACAGTGCGGGTGGCAGCCATGATGGCAAAGCTCACTCTAGTAGCTAATTTTTCTACCCAAAATCTTTCTTTAAGGACGCACAAAGGGAGAAGTGCCTGAAATAGCCCATCCCCTTATTATTTTGTTCACCAGTTAGGTCTAGTTTCCAACACACCAATTTTGGTTCACTGATTTCTGGTTCTATACTTTTCTTGTTTACCAAGCATGATCCTAACAGAATCCTGGAGTTATATCAGCAGGCCTTTTTGTTTGGACTAATTCAGTCTTTCTGTATCCCCTCCACACCTTTTCGCATCAACATTTGTTGTTATAGGTTATTGTGATATCTTATAAAATTACACTTAGGGTAAACTTAAAATTAGGGTAAATTTGTAGGCCCAATTATAACACCACCGCCCCTTGCTTCTTGCCCCAGTTCCTTTCTCCTTGTCTACCCATTTCCAGTCTTCATTTCTTGAGCTTCTCATCCCTGTCCCAGTCTCCTTGTCAAGCCAGGCTTGTCTTCCCCTCCAGATTTCCTGTCTGAGTCCCTCAACTCTCAATCACTCTTCCCCCCCACATCCAGTCCCACTCTCATTGCCCAGCCAATCCCATTTCCTCCTTCCTGACTCTTCATTCTATCTGTCTCTCCCGCACCCCTCAACTGGCAATCAGGCCAAGTCTCCCACCCTGGGCTTCTCATCCAATCTCAGTTACCCACAATCCCTTCTGGTTCTATTCCCAGTCTTCTTGTTCAGCCATTCTCAGTCTCCCCCATTACCCTAGCTTCTTGTCCAATCTAAGTGTGTTCTCCCATGCCCCAGCTGACTACCAATTACCTTCCCCTGTTCCTGTCACCAGTTTCCAGACCCAGGCTCATGCCCATGGTTTTCAGTCCCAGCCTGCCCTCACCTCAGGTCCCAGATCCAGTCTCAGTTTCTCTTCCCCTCTCCAGTTCCAGTCTCACCAGCCTCCTCCCAAACTACTCCTTTCTCTCACCCCAATCCACCTTTTGTCCCCTCTGCATTTGAATCAGATGGCTTCCTCCTCCTGGGTGACCCCTGTTCTCAATTCTGTGTCCAGCCACATTTTGGCAAGTGCCTCCCAAAGAAAGGTCTCAATAATTTTTCAGCATGGGCAAAACAATGTATTTTAACCTAGCCTCATTCTCGTAGATGAGAACAATTTTGGCTGAAAATTTCCACAAATAATTCATCATTAAGCATTAACTGCACAACAACCATTACAACCCTGCCTATAGCAATTGTCCCCAGTCTGCATATCTTACTGTGACAAAACTCCTGTTTAAGTCAATAGGGAGTTTGTCAGCAAGAGGGTGGCAGGATTGGGCCCCGTTAATTAATGACACGCTCCTTAGCTCTGTTGAAGCTATAATCAGTGCAAAAGCCAAGAAGGCATAGCAAAGGTGGCATTATGCCATCTTTGTTTTCCCTTGATCCTTGAGGCAGATGGATCTGGTGAGCCCGAGGTAAGGGTTAATATTTTTCTCCTAGAGTGGTCCAGTTTCTTGGACTCCTTAACTGAGGGATAAAATAAAATGACTTCCTTGACTGATGTCTCTCCAAGGCCATTTATATCATCAGAGTACCAGGGATGGGATATTGGAAAACAACTAAAACTCTTTTCTGGGAGCTTGCATCCCATTTCCTGGAGACTGAAGGAATAGGCACTAAGCAGATTTGTAGTTCCTATGCAGGCTTTAATATTACTCAATAATATTTTGGTACTGGGATTACATTTGTGTTGACCCTATCTAGTAGCAAAACTTAGTATGACTCTCAAGTAGTTAAAAGGTTCTTAAGTGTTGCTGTTTTATGTCAATTGAAATGTATTTAATAAGAAAGTGGAATAACAGGCCCTTCCCAACAGTTCAGCATAAGGACTGAACCACTTGGCCGAAGGTCTGGAGGAGTTTATCATGAGAGGGTCTTTTGAATTTTTTTGTATTATGATCTTTAATAACGTACCTGTTTAATTTTAAAGGTTTGATTTGGAAGTTTTAAAAAGATTAAGGTTTCCAAAGTTTAATTTCCCTTTTCTCTTTCATCCCCCCCCCCACACACACACACTTCTCTGCCACATACACACCTCCACACCCCCACAAACACCTCCCTTTGGTCTTCATTCTGTAAGTCTGTTGCCTTTGTAGTTTCGGAAATGGCTCTAGCAGCTGAATACTTCTGTATGAAATAAAGATCGTAGTTTGTTTCTTTCCATTATTGCTGTGGTGTATATTAAGTGAATGAAATCAGGCTGTAATAGGCCATTTTTAAAAGAAACCAGGAGATAGTGTCATCATTTTATTGTACTAATAGGAAAATGTAATAAAGTTACTTTAAGTCTCATATCACTAGTTTATTTACTCTTTAGTTAAAAATCCAAAGTAATTATACCAATACATAAGGATAGAATCCCGCATTCTGCAAGTATGGCCTACGTTCTTTCTTTGTATATGTATACATTTACATGTAGCCATATTAAAACACATTGTTTGCACCATCAATTTACCAAGTGATCCAGATTGCTTTGAATCAGTGACCTGTCTTCTTCATTATTTATCTTTCCCCCAATTTTTGTGTCATCTGAAAACTTTATCAGTGATGATTTTATATTTTCTTTCAGGTCATTGATAAAGATGTTAAATAACACAGGGCCAAGAACCAATCACTGTGGGTCCCCACTGGAAATACAGCTGTTTGATGACGATTCCTGTTTACAGTTACATTTTGAGACAATTTTATATCCATTTAATGTGTGCCATGTTAATTTTATATTGATCTAATTTTTTAATCAAAATGTTGTGTGATAGCAAGTCAAATGCCTTAAAGAAGTCTAAGTAAATAGAAAGTTTTGCCAGTGTTAATTATTTCCCCCCATCCATTTCTTAAGCAGCACCAGTACCTCCATCCTTTGGAGTAAGGACTTGGAAATTTGGCATGAGAATGTTTCTATGGACAGAGAGGTGCATTTTACAGCCCTTATGAAAAATTTACCCTGAATTGTAGAACTCTGAATGTCACCATTTTTACACATTTATTGGGCTTTTAGAGGCTTGCAGCTAAAATTTCTAACTTTTGCTCCAGACCTAGTGTTCCCAACATACCAATTGCACCAGGCTTGCTCCCAGACCTCACCAAGACTCTGTATGGATGGACACAGAGCTAGATCTCTGGATGGGGGATCACAGTAGCAACACCCACCTGTGATGCTGGCAGACCTGCTGATGCCGAAACCCCAGGTCAATTCACTTGTGTAATAGCGTAGATCAAAGTCATTGTTAAATATATAAGAGTGTATTTGGTGTTTAAACTTCATGAAAACTACTGAGTTGTTACTTGCTTTGTTTTCAAGTATCTGTATCCTATTATAATGTAATAGCAAACATTTACATTGTAAATACCCCTGTAACTGAATAACCCATCAGACAAGCAAGAAGCCTTATGGAATGCAAATGAAGAAATTTAAGAGAAAAGTGCTAATTTCAAAGGAAATGGTCATTGAGGTCAAAGACTTTGAATGCATTCCTCACTCTCCATCATCAAAGGAAAAGATCAGATGGGTAGTGATACTGTCAGCTTGTTTTCTGTGAGAAGAAGCTATAAGTGTGGATTCAAGGAAGGATCCTGCATCTCTGGACTATTTGGACTCTTACAGGGAAGTGTACCAGATGCAAAGCAAAGATCCCTTGAGACAATCTGGGTACTCTGAAAGATTTTTGGGCAACTGGCAGTTTATTACATCACTGCCACCATTTGGAATTACAAACCGTGACTCACCTGTGCATATATTTTACCTACTTTAATCTCTCAGTAACTCTCATTTCCTTTTCTTAGCTAATAGTTTACTATCAAATTGGCTCCCAGCATTGTCTTTGGTGTAAACTCTAGAGTACCAATTGTTCTGGGGTAAGTGACAAGTCTCTTGGGACTGGGAGCAACCTGATGTGGTGTGATTTTTGGTTTAAGTGACCTTTTATCACAAAGTCCAGTTTGTCTGGGTGGTAAGATAGACTGGAGGGTCCAAGGGGACTGTCTATGACTCCATGGCAAGACTGGTACAGAGATCCAGGAATTAACATTTGTTACTGGCTTGGTGAAATCTAATTATAGAACACACCACCAGCTTGGGGTATCTACCCTGTTTTCTGGAAGTCTGTCCTGAGCAGGCTCTCACAGTTGTGAGTCATTCCAGACAGCGTGACAACTATCTCTACTCTCATTTACCATAGGGAAAAGTACACTGCAGTAGGAATCAAGAAATGACCATGAGCTCTTATCTTAAGCTCTTCCACTGACTGTTGTTAATTCTGTGTACTTCACAGTCTGTATTATAAATACATCAGATTCCTACCTCAGGAGGTAAGCAATTCACCCATTTTACAAAGATGGTATCTGAAAGGCTGCACAAGATTACTTCTGGTGCAGTGCTGAATAGACCCCAGGTGTCTAATTTAGCAAGTTTAATTCACCTTTTTTTCAGAATCAATGTACCAAATGTGTTTTGCTGTGATCTACCATCATTAGACCACTCTCCTCTCAGGAACAGAGACCAGAGTCAAGAATAGAAACTAGGATTCCTGATTCCCATTCTTTTGCTGTCTAGTAAATTTTCCTGTAACCTACTGGCAGTGTGTGCTCACATCCTCCACTAGTGGCTGGTCTACACAGAGGATAACAGCTTACTCTGGATTCCAGTTGCTCCTTCTGCTCAACTGATAGAGGTCTGTGCTGTGGATCAGAAGGTCCTAAGCACCAACTAAAGCTGGTCAGAATTTTTTTTTCTTTTTGGAAAATTCCAACTTGTAATTGAAAAAACAACAACTTTTAAGAATAGAAAATTTTAACTTTCCATTCTGAAGTGACTTTTCATTATATTTTCAAAATTATATAATAATGTAAAATTTTTACTCATTCAACATTTTAAAAAATTAATTAATCTAAATGAAATGTCTCCATCAACCTCAAATTTTATTTTGTGGAAAATTGATTGATGGTTTTATTTAGATTTTCTTTTCCAACAAAATGGAAGGAAAACATTTTAAAATAATGGATTTTCTCACAAAACAAATCTGGTTCCCTACAGGATCCCTATAGGACCACTGCCTTAGTTAGTGCACAAGATATACACTGAATGAGGTAGAGGACTGCAAGAAGATAAATCTTTCTTACATCTTTCTTATATCACTGGACTGGGACGCAGGAGACCAGGGATGGATCCTACAAAGCATTTATAGCTACAGTGAAACAATATTGACCAGTTTTGGCTACTTCTATTTCCTTAGAAACAACTGAATATCTAGATTAAGTGTGGCAATTATCACAGTGAAATGTGGTATTTAGAAGAGTAAATAGAGAGTTTTAATCTTGGTAATGGAGAAAACCTCAGAACAACCATAACTATGGAATTGCTACTGGCACCTTCATAATACTCCCACAAACTAGAACACATTCCGATCAAGTCAGTTTAGTAGACTACTCACTAGGCTCATGTTTATATGTGAGGCCCCAGGAAGCAAGTATTGTGCTATATGGTTGCATATTACCTTGACTACATATTTTAGACTTTGTTTTGAATCAAACCTTTTAGAAATCATTTAAACAGAAAAAAGTACTTAATTACTCTACAAACAAGTCAGATGTTAGGATCTTGTAATGCCCTAAACCTTAGACTAGCTGCTGGCTTTATTGTGAGCTCTTAAGATTCTGCCGACAGGACTCTTTGAAATTAAATTCAGCTCAAGTTAAAGCCTGTTTTGAAAAATATATAATTATAAGCTATGTTTTGGGATTTTGTTTTTTCAGTTAGAACATTTTCAGTGCCTAGCCCAGAAAAGAAAAAAAAATGCCTTCCTTTCTCTCTAACTTTTTGACAACATAACAACTTGTTGAGAAAAGTGAGTGTCATTAGGCCCTGTGTTAGCAATGAAATACACACAGGGGCCAATATTATCTGAACTAATGATTTTGGGTGCTGTAATCAGGCCCGGACTCAACCCTGCGGCGCCTCCTGCTGGTCGTCTCAGGAATTAGATCACCCAGCATCCAGAGTGCCCTCTGCAGGCCAGCTGTCCCGGCTGTCGTTGGCCCCCCGTGTCCCTCCCGGACCCCGGTGCCCTTGGCTTGGGTGCTGCCCCTCTGGCAGTACCCCGCTCTCTCTCTGAGTCTCCCCACCCAGGGGAACCCCCACCCCATCCCAATGTCGCCTCAGTCATGGCTACTGCCAGTCACCATCTAGCCCCCATGCCCTGGGGCAGACTGCAGTCTATCAGCCAATCATCACAGGCAACAAGGGGTTTGGACTGGCTGCCTTTACCCACCCTCGGGGTTGCAGAGGGGCAGCCTAATACCTATATGGGCCTAGGACCAGGCCCTGCAGCCTGGGGAGTTGCTGGCCTAGGGCTTCCCAGCCCCCAAGGCCTTTCCCCAGCCCTGCCTCACTCTAGGTCCCCGGTGAGTTCCCTGCAGCCAGGCCTGTCTCTCTCTCCTGTCAGAGGGAGACTCCTCAGCTTCTGGCTACCCTGGCCTTCTTATAAGGCTGAGTTGCTCAGCTGGGGCGTGGCCCCAGCTGCAGCCACTTCCCCAATCAGCCAGGGTTTTGCTCCTTTTTACAGCCCCAGCCCTCTGCAGGGCTTTTCCAACCCCTTCAGAGCTGGAGCGGGTGTTCACCCAGCTACAGGTGCCCAGCTTTAGAAGTCTTAAAGGGGCCTGATTTTCAGAGAGTGGGTGCAGATCATTTTCTGAAAATAATCCCCCTTTAAAGTGTCTTGAATTGGACCCCAAGAAGTGAGGCACTGAAAATCACAGACCATTTTGAAAATCTTGGCCAGAGCTTCTAATTATCATAGTATGAACCAATCAGATAGATAGATAGAGCTAAAATAGCTATGTTGAAATAAAACTATCTAGTAAATATAGGCATATTAAAAACAAATTAAGCATTAATACAAGGATAAGGTTGAAGAATCAAGCACATCAAAGTCATGAAATTCCAAAAGTTAATTTTTTTCTCATAATGTTAACTCAGCCACATTCCATGTCCCATATTTTTATGGTATGCATGAATACCCTAAAGTTTACATTTAAAAGGGAGAAAGGCTTAGAGATAATTACATATTAAGTACCAAAAACCACTTCCATGGCAATTTAATGTTGCTCATTTAAGAGCTCAAAAGTCAGGAAATGTCACTGGTAAGACTGAACATGAAACCTTAACTGTATGCGTGGGTAGCCAGAGTAGCCAGGCCTGTCATTGGGGAGTTATGTGGGCAGTGGGGCCCAGGAAGGAATTCTCCCATCCCCCAGGGCTGTGGAATGGCACCAGAGTCTTTCCACAACCACAGATTCAGGCCTGTGCCCTTGCTGTTTTAGTTCATATATCTATGTAAGTAAAACTATTGGTCCTGCCACCATTTCTCCCTTCCTGCCCTGTCCACACACCTACCTGGCCAACAGAATGCTAGAGGATGGTATGTATGTGGGGAGATGCTTTGTCTTTCACCTTATTTGTTGCTCCTTCTGCTAAATCCTTCTGCTCCATTGAAGTCAAACATCCATTGATGTCAATGGGGCCAGGATTTCACCTTCTGTCTGTAAATGATACACATTCTACACACCCATTAGCAGTCTAGCTTCTGCAAGTTACATACACTACTTTACCACTTAAATCTGTTTTCTGTCTTGTGTATAAGCCAAGTGTAACTTATACCACTGTTCAAGTGATCCTAATTAATAAATTAGGCCACAAGACTTCCAAGGGAATTGCATTTGTTTATACCTTGCCTGAATTTGATATAACTTCTTCAACTTGTACCAGTATGTATATTTGTAATGATTAACAAAAAGACTGGGGAAAAATCCACAAATTTGCACTTAAAATTGTCACAGTTTCATTCTGGATATTTTGTGCCCCTGAGATTTTACTTTTCCCTGTGTATTTGAGACAGAACTTGTAAAATCCAAGCCCCTGTTTTTCAACTGAAATTTTGTACTTGCAAAATTTCAAGTAGAAATGGTACAGTAGCCATATTTAAGATGTTAATGTGTGAGTTACAGGTGAGGAGAGAGTGTGGAAGATACAAAAAACAGGATGATTATGCTACCCAGATGGTGATGCTGCTTGCTTTCTCTATATCCACATTTCTTCCTGGAGAGCTGACGTAGTGGACATTCATCCTCATCTGTGGTCTGACTACTGATCATCTGATGTTATGTGAGGTGAATTATCTGACCCACATAGATCCACAGGTAAATAATGGAGAATAGCACTAAATTGAACCTCAGCATTTCTGCTGAGTTAACATGAATGATCTCTGGGGAAGGACTAGTGTGCTTCTTTGGCAGATGACTGGCCTATATCGCCTGTCCAGTGGCTGTCTAAAGGGAAGTCCCCTCAGTACAAGATTTTTTTGGAAGTGAGGAGAAACACCCAATCCCTAACCCATTCACAGAGCTCTTTCCTTCTACTGCAGCCAGCTCATAGTGAACTGGAGCAGAAACGCACCCCATATGAACTAACAAGTGGTTGCTAGGGAAACCTAAGGTGCTTGAAAAAATATAAGAAACTTTAGGTTTCTTCTGACTGGCTCAGAGAAAGCATACAGAATGCACCCTTTCCCACTGAAAAAATGAGTTCAATATGGCTTCTGTTGACCCTTCTGAGTTTGTAGCAGAGGCGCATGTCAATGAGTCATAGGAAACACCATGCAATTTTAGCCAGTCAGCTTTTACCATATCACCAGTACCAGCTTGAAAAGTTAAGTTGCACATATACTGCAAAAAGATGACTTAGAATTGCCCCAGATTCAAGCTTTGGTCCCAGGATGTGCTGAGCACCTTCAAATCCTGCTGCCTTCAATGTCATTGGCATTCAGCAGCATTAAGGAGAAGGTCAGCTCCTTGCAGGACAGGATAGAGTCTTTGTGCCAATTTCATTGTAAATTTGCTAAGGGTCTCAGAGTCTGAGAGCTCCACAAATGCAGAAGTATGCCGTGTGAGGTGCTTTTAATTTTGTATGACGTGTTTTACACACATCTAATTATCAGTGGTGTTACAAGTTAGCTTGGCACACTGGGATAAAAATAGAGTATGTCATGATTTCTTATTTTTTGTGTAAACAATATAAAGCTACGTCAATATATTGTTCATGAAAAGCAGGGTAATTATTACTGCTGATTATTGTATTTGACACACATGGGCACAGATAACTTTTTACAGCTGCTATTCAAGTTCATTAATTTATCTAATTTGTTAGCAATAATATTTGGTCAGGGAGGAGCTCATGATACTGTGAGGCTTGCTTCTTGTTGAGATTGCCTATTTAGAAAGGAAGATTTGATATTCCTTTTAAATAACTAATGTTGAACTAAATATTTGAGGGTTTAACAGCAATAATCAGCATCACCTCTTATGCTGTCTATAGGTGGTTTTCTTCCTGCCTAGATGACTGGAAGCATAAACTAAGTAAGATGTGTCAGTATTATTGGGTTTCAGTAAGTGTAATATCTGATTGAAATAATACATAACCGAAACGTCACAGGAAAGAAGTAACAGTTTATCCTATTAGTACTTGTGCTAAATATACTAAGGTTATCCTTCTTTTCAAAAGAAACAAACGTAAGACCACCAGCGTAATTCAGTTATATCTGAAAAAATTGAGCATCCACAGACAGCTTTTTATATTCTTCCTCCCCTGCCTCCCCACCCTGTGTGTGTGTCACTTCAGTAAACAGATACAAGTTGATAAAGGTTTTTATAGGAGTTATTATGAGCTTTTTATTTTAGAGAAGGAAAATGAATAACTGTTTTCCCTCTTCTTTGTGGCATCCAACTCCCTTACTCTTACACATTATGCAAACTTCAAGGAAGAAGCAGTTAGCATGTCAGAGAACAAGTGATGATAACTCCTGAGTGGTGCAGTCTGCAGCAGCTTCTTTAGTTTCTCGACAGGCACATTAGTCTGGATTTTAGCTGCTTCTCCTTAATTGGATTGCTTGCATAAATTGCAATACAAGGTGGACATGTGATCGCTTTCTTTTTTCCCAATCAGTCATGTCAAGAGAACCTTACGTATTTTATATAGAAATGGAAAAAAATTATAATTTGAAGAGATGAGAAGATGGCGCAGGGTAAAAGCTGATATTCTTCCTTTATAACAGATAGCCCCAAGTTGTAGAGGCCATTATTTCTTGCATTTTCAGAGCAAATGAACTTGACAGATGGCTGTGTCACCTAAACCCCTACCTACCAACTTGATTATGCAGAAAACAATACAATAGAAAAGAAATCATTACTGAAGGAACCTGGTTAGTCCACAGAGGGCTGAGCGATGCAGAAGAACAAAATTACAGTTGTGGAATTGAACAGCAAGAATGCATTTAACATAAAGTGGGTTACAGCAAGGCAATCAGTCATGGCTAAAGCTATTGTCTGGGCTTGCTTGCATGGTATATGAAGTAATCTGTCATCTACCACTGAATTTATGCTTAGTTTATAGTAGGAAACTACAAAGGTTTTGCCAGGGCATGTTTTGGTAGTCTTAAGTAGCTCAACTGTGGATCTATAAAATTAAAACTATGGGAACTCAGGACATTTTTCTGTTCTCAGTGTGTTTTGGAGGACATTACTTTAATACAGAAATGATCCCACCGCACTTCTCTGTTTCTCTGACATTAACCAAATCACACCACTTATTGGAAGTCAAAGGACAAAGCTTTATTCACAGCGGTAAGATAAACAATTCACAGTTGTTCTATGCCATATTACACCATCATCACAGCACACTGGACCTCACTGCAAGTCAGTCTGCAGAATCCAGAAAGTAACATGCAACGTCTATGGCTTAGGATAGGGAAACATTTACTCTCTGTAGTTTCATAAGCTCACCTTTTAGCATATTCTTTGCAAAAATGTAAGACATTTTGCTAGTAATTTTTATTATTTATTTGCTTTTAAGCTTTATTATATAAACCTCATATATTGTGAGTGCCTACATTGGCTTGCAGTCTATTCCTCTTCCCTTCAGTGGTTTCAGGGGGCACTCACTATTTCCATACCCTGTAGGGCTCTATGCTGGTGTAGACCTATGTTTACAGTAACATTTTAATTAATTAATTCAAATAACTAGTTATTGAAAAAAATCTTATTATGCTAATAGTATTGATTAATTCTGCTGCTTCTAAATTATTTTTTCTCCAGAAGCACTACTAAATAATTCAGATTTAAGAGGCACTCTCATGCCTGAAATTTCCTATGAAATAGCTGAGCCAATAGCATGCTCTTCTTGCAGCCTCACATCCGGGTTCCTAGTGCCTATTTTCCAATCATAGCACACAATCATGAGACTGCCTTCTTTTGTTCCTAAAACATGTGGGAGTAGCCACCAGTCCATGTGTACATGTTCTATCAAAATGTTTTGCAGAGGAAAAAAAAAATCAGTAGGTGACCTTGTGTGAAGCATCCTGTGATCCATTAACTTTCTGATACCCTTCATAATCATCACCTGCCAAATGTCTGAACCAGCACTAAGGCAAGCTCAACTCCATAGCAGATATATAATAACTTCTGAAAAGCTCAACTTTAGAATTTCAGAGGAAAAGGAATTTGGCCACATATCTTCCATTAAACTAATGGAACCCTGAACTACTTTGAAAATTTCATCCTAAATAAATGTCTCATAATCTTCAAGTTCAGTTGCTTGCCATGGTAATGTTTTTTCAATTCCTTTTCAAAATGGTGTTGACAGATCCTCCCATCCATGTACAATAACTTTAAAAAATGATTTTGGGGTCACCTGTACATACATTGATTTGAAATGGAGTCACCTTGAGCGAATCACTTACTATAAACGTGGGTAATCAAGTTTGCTCATTCACTTCGTTCTGCTTCGGAGTGAAAAATATGTATTCCTAGAATACACACACACACACACATATATTTTTTCTGATATCAGTCTTCCATAAAGAGGTTCTTGCCTACTTTTCAATGGTTTTGTAACTGTCAGAGTATCTTTTTTTTTTTTTGAGTAGTTACAAATAGACTTAGGCCTTAACCAGAAAATTGATAAAGCATGGACAAGGAGGACTGGATAACATTCATTGCAGGTACTAAGTGAATGAGCTAATGAATTTAGTAACCACCGGGCAAGTACCAAAAATGTAGGGAAAACAAAAGCAATAATTATTGTTCAATTAAGAAGAAAAGAAAAATCTTAGCAAATATTCATTGCACTGGAATGGAATTGTCTCATCCAATCAGAGAAAAGAGTACTGTAATTGATATATAACTGCGATTTCTCTTATTTATGGAACTCACTGCTTTTTTACTGGTTGTGGGTATCCAATTTTTTTAATCACTGTAGTTATATATCAATAATCTCACACATCTCTGTTTTCTGATTGGCTAACTCTAGCTGACAGCCAATCAAATTGCAGAGATTTACATAATCATTATATAGCTATTTCTCAATAACTATAGTGTGAAAATGCAAATCTCTTCATGCTGCTTGGTGACCATAATCCCTCTGCATTGAGGCCTCCAGTACAAAAACCCTGCCTCAGCTTCTTATTTATTTATTTATTTTTTTTGGTGAAGCAGACGCCCTTGCCCCACCCCAACCTTTAAATGAAAGAGAGAGGTGGTTGGTGGGGAGTAGAAAAAACAATACTCCCCTCTCAGCAGCCAGGCTCCTCTGCAAGCATCTGAGTATGTTGGGATTTCCTACATAAGAGTGGCCATACTGGGTCAGACCAAAGGTCCATCTAGCCCAGTATCCTGTCTTCCCACAGTGCCCAATGCCAGGTGCTTCAGAGGGAATGAACAGCACAGGTAATCATCAAGTGATCCATCTCTGTCGCCTATTCCCAGCTTCTGGCAAACAGAGGCTACCTTCTTGTCCCTTTTGGGGTGATTCTATTAGGGATGGTCAGGCATCTGTTAGGGTTGGAAGAACTTGATAAGATCTGTGGTGATCAGAGGTGGATTAGGGAGAGCAGGAACATGGTTCTTTATTCCTCAGGAGCCCTGCATGGGCCCTGCGGGGCAGGAGAAGGCACAGGTAGGTGGGGAACCTGGGAGTGAAGAATCTCAATCCTCGTTTCCCATGCTGCCTCCAGCTTCTCCCTGGACCCCATGCCAGGATGTTGTGGTGAGTGAAAACTCCTTCTCCCACACCCAGATTCCCCCACAAATTTAGGAGATTTTTCATCTTCATTGCAGCCTCCAACTCTGACAGTTAGGGCTCCCCAACCCCCCCTCGCCCCCCCGCACTGCAAGACTTAGGAGGACCATCAGCCCTGCCCCTATGGGCTTTATGAGGCATGTGTCCTTCTTGTGCCCCTGTTATTATGCTCTCTTGGTATCCTACTGCTCCATCTCCTGAACAAGCCTTAGAAGAGGCTACCTGGGGGTACCCTATGCCCTACACTATGAATCATAGGAGGATAACTGGGGAAACCTCCAAGGTGCCAAAATGAGCTCATTGTCCAAAACATTTCTATGAGAGTGGGTCTGCCAGCCCACTGAGAGGACTGGGGAGAGCAGAGATGTTGTGGTTAAGAGAACAATGGACATTTTCTCCTCCCTGTGGTTTTACCCCTAGCAAACCTTAGGAGGCTGCCACACCAAGCCTTAGTTGCTTATAATTATGTTTACAACCAGTTTCACCTAAACACACGTATAATGTGGCTTGAATTCACACTCAAGGTGGGTATAAATTTTGTTAAGTCATGTACATTAAGTGCACAATATTAGAGGTGATATAAGAGGCAACTAAGTAAGTAATTCTAAGTAAGAATGTGTAACTTATTTAAACTGCCAGCAACTGGGCAAGATTTAGAAATGCAATTTCTCAACACTTTAAATTATAGCTTCTCAGAACAGCTAGCTCTAGAGCACACAAATGAAAAAGCTATTCTCGATTTAGTGACTCACTGTAGTTATTCTTAAACCAACTCCTGTGCCTTTCTTAGGACTAAGTAAAAGTGATGACAACAGAATTAATTCAGCATCCTTAGGGGAGGAACTGTACCAAACACTAGCATGGTGACACTAAACTTTAAAAAGGGAGATTGTAAAAAAAATGAGAAAGCTAGTCAGAAAGGCCCTAAAGTCAAAAGTGAGGTAATTAAAATCCTTAGACTGCATTGGAGCCACGTAAGCAAACCACAACAAAGTGAGAGAGACATACATCCCCCTCAACAGAAATGGAAACAGGAGGAAAAAGAAGAAGAAAACCTAAAGGCATAAAAACAAATGGCAAGAAATGTGCTAAGTATATCAAAAGCAAGAAGCTTTATTGTGAGAGACTGTCTGGTTCCAGTGGACTACACCTGGGAGAAAAGGGAGCAATTCACAAGAAGGGCATAGAAGAGATCAGTGATTTGTTTGCCTGAATCTGTGCCATTGATGATACTGGGAAAATTCCTACCCTGGACAAAGATGAGGCACTGTCAGATGATGAGGTGTCAGAACAGGAAGTACTGTAAGAAAATGATAAATTAAAATACGAGAAACCAGCAGGACTGGGTGATATTCATCCAAGAGTTCAGAGGGACCTTAGGTGGCTGAGCTACTATGTCAGAGAAAGGGAGGGTAACCAATAATATACTTATCTATATAAAAGGTTCTGGGATGATCCCGGGTATAACAGACCATGGGGCATTACTTAAGTACCAGACATATTGACTGAAACAATAATTAAAATACAATTATAACACTCCTAGATTAACAAAATATAACAGGGACAAATGCATAAGCAATTGTATGGAGACTCTGAAAAAGCATCGCTCTGCATTTATTTGCAATTTATATGGAGTTACATATATAAACTCTCCTACATATCACCCATTTTCTGCAGATTTATTGATCCATATCCAGGTCTTCTCAGCAGATATAGTGCTATGTCACTTTCCCATTGTTACTGAACACCTAAACACATCCAAAGAATCATCTGGTAGTGGAGCAGCTTGCTAAATATCTCCAGAAGCAGAAGCTTTTGCATTTAAAATGCCAAGGTTGTTGTGAGGAATCCACCTCATATTATAGACACAACTTCCAGAGGCAAACTGGTTCTCCCTATCTCATAAATATGTTTACATACATCAATACCACCTCAAATGCAGCATCAGAAAGGGGGTCTGAAGAGGAGGCTTGCTCACAACAGAAAATACTTTCTTTCTCTCTTTGTGTATTAGCTCTTGATAGAACAGAAGGATTCACTTCACCTTCTAGCATGAATTACATTAGTGCTGGAGTAAAATATTCCATCCCTCAGGAATTCCAGTTAACCATCATTGCAAAGCTCACTGTCTAACTACTAGTGATGCAAAGCAGCCTCATCCGGGCCAACATTCTGGCCTGGTAATTTCAAATGCATTCTTTCCCTCCACAAAAGTGACAAGGTCAGTTCCAGACTTTTGCTAATATGGCCAATCCCCCCCCCCCCCCCCCAGCATCCCCAAATGCCAGTCCAGTTAACAGCTATACCACCAGGGGTGGGGGGAGGGGTCAGCATTGTTCTCCTTCCCCCTATCTCCCTCTACAAAATGCCTTTATTTCAAAGCCAACAGATTTTATTTAAACTGAAACCAGATTAGATTCTGTCCTCTTAACTCTTCCTCTCTCTCTCTCTTTCCATCCAGTGTGGCTTTTGATCTCAGGTTAGCTACTTTTGCTTGTGATTTTAGTGGTAGGCCTGCATTAAAGACTTACGTTTCCTGTAAGCAAAATATCTGTACAACCACTGTGATGAAGTACTTCCCCTGTATTTATTCCACAGTTAAAAATAGCAACTGCTCACTCATCTAAATGCTGATCTAGTCTTCCCTACGTTAAGAAAAAGTTACTGTATGATACAAATGTATCTTTGATTAATCATTCTATTCAATTTGATTAACTTACTAGGAATATTTTTCTTAGTTTTAGCATTTTGAGTGTCCATGGAATCATAGGATCTAGAGATCAAAAAGACCTATTAAGTCATCTAATCCATCTCCCTGCCAGTGCAGGACTGTTCTGTGATGTACATTTACTAGTGTTTTGTCCATTTTAGTTTTAAATGCGCTTAGAGATAAGGATGCTTTGTACTTTGTTCTTATCTTACTGTTAATGGTGTTATTATTTTGGATGCTTTTCATGTAAAAAACCCTGCTGTTTTGTCTATACTAAAGTTTAAAACAAAACTGATCACATTAAATCACAAGTGCTAGATAATGCCATTTTCTACTTCTGTTGAATACTACCTTACTGCACAAATAGTTGTACTGGAATGAATAGGACTACCCACTGAGTAAGATAATACTCATTGTGATTAAAGGTGACAGAATCTGACCCAGAGTGTTTATTTAGGTACTCGCCAAAAGAACAGGAGTGCTCCTGTTCTTTTTGCGAATACAGACTAACACGGCTGCTACTCTGAAATCTGTATTTAGGTACTGGCATCCAATTCTATAAATATGTAAGTAATTGATGTATTGGCAGATTCTTATTTTACACCACGTACATGTAGTTTATATAATTATTGTCATTTGCAGGGGGTAGGTATGTGAAATTGTACTAACAATGGGTGAACTTCAAAAGACACAAAATTAGAGGGCTTGAGCTTGCCACTGCCTATGCACAAGCTCTGACTGTGTAAAAATTAATTGTGGGAGATGGCCCTGAGTTCTTAATGGCAAGGCTAGACCCATCTTCCCATGCTTCCCAGAAAAGGACAAGTGTTCGCAATATAATTTTCTGAATGCCTTCTCATATTCTGCAGCATGCTGCAGGGCAGTTTGGGATTCTTAGTTGTTAGCAGCATTAATTTCTTTTACTGATGACATCATCAGTATTTTGTCACTATAGAATTTAGCTCTTCTGTGTAAAGCTGACCATGGACGTTTTAAACATTGATTTTTTTTTCTTTGTAGCATAAGAGAATGATTTATTATCTTCTTCTGGGACATCAGCTACTGGCAATAAATAGCTTTTATAACATACTCTAAAGCCACTTATACTGATTGTGTATTTAAGATATGGATAAAGAAATGTGCTGTACCTGGACACAGGAATGTCAGCAGATAGGACATATGGAAAAGTGAAAATAAAATATGCTTCTTTTCCCATAATCTTATAGCCACTTTCAAAATAAAACTAAACAAAACAAAATTAAAAAAAAAGAAAACCTTTGGTTTGTAGAGGTCACAAAAATCTTTCATATTTAACTTTTTATCTGATATTTTTAATCTTTATAATTTCTGAATTAAAATATATTGAAACTATACACTCTAACCATGAAAGACTAGAGTGAATTATATATACACACACACACACACGATTATAGAATATACTGTAGGGAGCTTCCTGCTTGGCAGGGGTTTGGACAAGATGACCTATTTTAAATAGGCTTTCTCCATCTCTAATATCTATGATTCTGTGAATCTGTATGATTTATACAATTGGTTTATTTTGAGGTCCAAATATAAATACATCTGAAAACTGTTTTCTTACTCAGATATTGGACCAGATTAATATTTGGTTGTGATAACAAGCCAAGTATTTATATAAATCAGCAGAAGACTGTCAGATTACAACTCTTGCAGTATTTATCATGAAACACACTGGTAAGTATAAAAAAGACAGTCTCATAGTATTTCCAGCACATTAATGTTTTCAATTTCATTAGAAGATGAGATACCAATGTGTGTGTGTATGGCAATCTAGTGCTATTGTCTAGTATGAAAGGCCAACATAGTGCAGTGTGGTTTCCTAGAGGAAACTAGAAAGAAAAGGCAGTCTCATTTGGAAATAAATATTTTATTCAGAAGACAGAAAATTAATTACAGTGAGTGGAAGACAGAAATACTTGGTGTATCAAAATAAAAAATCTATTATAAGTAGAGAGGCAAGGTGGATGAGGTAATATGTGAGCAAAATTTTGTTAATCTCAGTGTTCATTTGTAGAGATTTTCTGAGCCCCAAATTGAGATTTGAGTTTTGTAACTAAATGTAATTTGTTTGGGACTAAGTCCAATTTATTTTGGACAGAAAAGGAAGTAGATTGCAAAGGCCGGGTATAAGATTGACTCACAAATTACTGTACTAGAATTACTGTACTCTGTCTCCTGACAACAGATTTTGAGAACTCATGGAATAGACTAGGCTATTATACCACCTTATATTTTAAAACAACTAACAGAAAAGATGTTTCCTGGGGTGGGAGGAAGGGGGTGGATATGAGGTAAGAAGATGATTCAGGATATTCAGCAGCTAGGGGCTGACTGTGTTGAGAACAGTAAATTTTTCATGGATATGCAGATCCAAACGTTGGTACAAAAATCAAAACCAGATATGATTATCAATATCAGTGCACAGACCCACCTGTAGGCCTTGTTATACTATACTAGCCCCTTCAGTGTATTCATAAATCTTCACATATGTACATCATGTATCCTGTCTGGCCTGAAGGAATTAAGATATATTTTAATAAAGAAGCAGTTGTTTTTAATCACAATAAAGAATTGTCATTAGTGATTTATTTTCCTTGAAAGTGTCATGGTATAAAATTACTTTCAAACCAATGAAAACATTCAGAAGAACTTCAGATTTGTTACCAGTGCAACACTAGTTTAGCATAGGACTGGAAACAAAGATTTCGACCAAATGTTCTTAAAAACACTTATAATGATAGCAAAATGTACAATGGCTTTCTGTGGAAATCCAAATAAAACACTTTACACCAGTTTACTGCACAAGCATTATTTTCATTTTAATTCAAGCAATAAATAGCATAATTTAAGATTTATGTGCATTAATTTAGTATGAATTTATCATTATCAAGATGGAAAAAGTGCAAATGAAAATTTGTGTTTATGTAGCAAAAGGATAATAGATATAAATTATTGTGCTGTAGATTCAGTAGGAAATGCTACAATAATATGTAGGCAACTGTTTCCTCTAAAAATAAAAAAGAGATCAAGTCTAGCTACCCTTATTTTCTACTTTTGACATCTTGCTCTGTGTCATTATAACATATATGTGGCAATGCAGGTGCACCATTAGAAGAAATAGTCAATAAAGTTACACTGGATGCACTTTTTAGCAATTGCACATTAGACTAATCTTAACCCCTTTGATGCCACCACATGTGTGAAATTGGGATCTAGTTTAGAGAACCAAAATCTAATTAATATCTGTTAAATACCAACATTAATTAAGGGTGTGATTCTGTCACCCTTACATTGGGCAGTAATCTTACTTCATGAGTAGTCCCATTTATGTCAACGGTAACAATACTGCAATTATGAATTAGAATATTAAGTTATTGTGCCAATAGTCTCCTGTTATGTAATCTTTTACAGACCACATCTTATACTGAACAGCATTTTACAATGGCAAGTTACCCTCTGGCACATTAATAAAGTTCTATTTCTTTGTTTTTAAGAATTTGAGTGAATGTATTTGATTAAAACAGAATTTTGATAGCAATTTAAAATAAAAAAATAAATATAGGAATTTTGCATGAGGGAAACAGCTCTACAAATAGAGAATGGGAAGAAATTATAAATGTGTGAAGCAATAAAATGGCTCAACAAACTGAGAAGGGATTTCTTAGACTCTGGTGTGTTTGAGAGGCAATGTCTCTGCTTAGCACTCACAACTGAGGCTTGAAATGCAACCAGAGTAATTAGCAGTTACTCTATGTATCTTGAAGTGCTTCGCAAAGGGATTGGTCCTTTGGGTAAGAGGAAGAGGGGGGAGGAGGAGAAAGTAGAGTACTGTACCTTTTCACTGTTCTCCTGACAAACACATTGCTTGGTCAATGGTGAGAACTAGCCAAATTCCCTGAAACAGCACGCACTATTACTTATTCGTTAACCTCTGGACTGATTCTCCACTGCCCTGTATCCCGTGTAGTCATTTTTGCTCGTGAAAAGTGAACATCAACATTACTAGATCACTATGATCTCTTTTTACACTCTCTTAGCACTCATTGACCACAGTAGTGAATGACTAAGAACTATATGAAGGGCACCACAGATTCAGGCCCTACATATTTAATTTGAGCCCTAAACAAAAAACAAAACAAAACCAACAAACAAAATCACTAAATAAACATGACCAAAATAAACAGATTAAATAAATTCCAGTTTAGCTCCCAGTAAATAGTTCCAAACAATAAGTCAAATCAGGTCGGCTTTACTCAGGCAAAACATTTTAAAAAGCACAGGGAGTTTTCCAGTATTTCAAGTTTGGGTTCTGAGATCCAAATTCAGCTACCACTTATACAGCCAGCCCCCTCCCCTGGCTACAGAACTTGTGTCCTTTCCACATTAGCAGCACACTATCAGGACAGATACCTTGTAACAAAAGAAACTCTCATTGTTCAAAAATGCTAAAGTGGGATTTGGAGAGGCAGAAAGATGTAATTTGTTTATTTTTCTTCCTTCAAGGAAAAGTCCTATAGAATTCAATAGAAAACAATAGTCTTTCTATACGGTTTTTTTAACCATCCTCTAGAATTTAATGGAGAATTACAGAATATCCCTTCTCTGGGGTGGTCCAAAACAACCTATAGAAAGGATATAGTTTTCTATTCAATTCTATAGAACTGTTAAGTTGGGTTCTTCAGTTTTGAAAATCTTGGACTGAAATGTCTGGATTTAGCCCTAATGAATAAAAAAAATCAGTTTATAAAAGGTTTGCAGAACTCCAGAAACACAAACTTGCTTCATACTGTTGCCACAAAGAGACCTTTCCCTCTCTTTTACAAGTCAGTACCAGACCTGACCTGTCTCTCCACTTATGTAAATAATAAGTCAAACTCCCATCTTGAGCTCATGCTAATGTGTTGCCTTTAGAGCCATAGTGTCATTTAGGCAGTCAGTGGAGAATCAAAGACTGCTTGTGCTGCAGCAGCCTACTGCTATGTTTCTAAGAAAATGGGCTCTTAAAAAAGGAAATGTCACACCACAGTGTGAGAGATAAACAGAGGTATATCTTTAGAGCAGCATGCAGGGACTATGGAAACACTGTCTGTAAATGACTTTGATCCCCTAGTGTGATGAATCATGGAGTCGCAAATCCTTTTTAGCTAATTGCTATCAGCTTGTGAGATTTTTCTTCCCATGTTCAATATCAATTTTCAGGGCCATAGGAGATAGCACTTCTCCCCCGAGTCTACTGGCGACTCACCGATAAAAACTGAACTAGCACCACTTAACAGTTTATAGAGGGAAGTCATCTAATATGCAGCTGCTGCTGGTAACTAAAAGGGAAAAATATTAGGGGCAAATACATGGAATCACAAATCTTTCCAACGCCTTAAAGCTTTTGACCTTCCTTAGAAAACTGTCCTTTCCATGTTAGCACACTGTCTGCATATCCGCCTGGTAACAAAGGAAGCTTTCATTGTTCAAAAATGCTAAATTGGGATTTGGCGAGGCAGTAATTTGTTTATTTTCCATCCCTCATGGAAAAATCTTATAGAATTCAATAGGAAAATGAGAGACTTTTCTATAGGTTCTTTGAATTCTCCTATGGATTTAAAGGAGAATTACAAAATATCACTTCTTTATGATGGTTCAGACAACCTATGGAAAGTGTAGCATTTTTATTTCATTCTTTACATGTTTAGAGTAATTTGAATAGAAGCCTATTAAATTTCTATAGATACCTATACATTTCTTCCCTATTCAGTTCTACCTGACTTTTACATAAAGGTTTCTTACAATTATTTATCAACTGAGCTACTTAAGGTAGCTCTGACCATTTTCTTAAAAAACTTAATAACATAGGCCCTCATTTTCAATTTTACAATAGGGATGTAAATTCATATTTAGTCACCTAAATAAAAGTGGCCAGATTTTCAGAGGTTCGGAGCCCTCAAAACTCCCATTAAAATGAATGGCTGTTGAATGTGCTCAATCCCTTTGAAAATCAGGACACCTTTAACTAGGTGACTAAACCGGGATGTAGGTGATTAATCACCTACATTTGAAAATGTAGGCTTTTGTTTGTTGATTTGCCCATGCTATTTACTGGCTTCATTGCAGATGAATTATGTTAATTTTTCATGAAAGTTGAACAAAGGAAATACTACAAAAATGTTCAGGGATATTTGCTTGAATGGAAAATTGAATTTATTTTGACTGAGTTTGTGTATGCCTTCTGCAAATATTCTACTGGCAGGAGTCTTTTTGGAAACTACAAATTTTAAACAAATATTCAAGAATATATGTGGGAAGCAAATTTTGATCTTGTGAGTATTAACACTGTAGCCCTAAGAGTTACACTCATCCATCCAGGGAATAGAAATATGAAACTTATACACCCAAATCAAAACTAATCTAAAATCAAGCTAATATTTAATATCCACAATTATTTGCTTGAATACAATCTACAGACTAAGAATTATTCACAGAAATTATTCAGTAACACAGTCTGAATAATAAATATACCTGAGAAAATTATAATCTGCCTGCAGACAATTTATTAAAAAATTATTTGCTGAAACGTATTCACTCATCTCTTTTCCCTAGCAAAGTTATCACCCAATTAGGGATGCATTTAACCTAGTTGTCATGAGGCCTGGGCATCACACAGTTACTCTTAAACATAGTAACAGGTCAGACAAATCAGGTTGTTAATGAAAAGACTGGGATCAGGCTGAGGCCCTATCTCAGCTGCAACACAGGACTCAGACCCTGAGTTGATATCCAAATTCACTTCCTTCCTAGTGTTTGATTATTAGGCATCCATTTAACAACTTGGAAGATGAGGAACAGGGCCTTGAATTGGATTTAACACTAAATGGAAAGTCAGTGTATTTTGGAAAGTGTGACACTTCCTATGGGTACTGAGGGTTGTGAGACACCTTGCTGACATGTGCCCTTAGCTTCAGGAAGCTTTGTCTGTGCCTGCTGTGCATCAGCTCCCCAACTCCACCGGGCACGGGCAACACAATCACTCCCCTTTGGGCCTTGCAGATCCTGCTGTCACTCTGCAGGTTATCAAATAGGCACACTCCAACCCTCTAGCTTTCCAAGCATCTCCCTGGAGTGCCCAGTGTCTGATCCACTTGACACTCACAGTCATCACAGATTCCTGCTTCCAAAGAAACAGTACACCCCAGTTTACAAGTTCCACCTCAGACCACTGCTGTGCTTAACACTCAGCTCTTAGATATGGTTATAGTGATATCAAGTATAAGTTTATTTAACAAATCCTAGAGATTCAAATAACAGCAAGTAGAAGCACTGGAAACAAATGGTTAAATATAAAATGAAATCATAACTCTCATTTTAGAGCCTAGACATAATTAAACAAGATACTCTCATGTCTTGTAGCATATTGCTCACCCAAAATCCTTGCACTGCATAACAGCCAGATTGGCTGTGACCCTCCTTTCATGAGACAAGTAGGGTGTCAACTTGCTTCCTTGGTGAAGGATTCTGTTTGTTTTCTTGCATCCCAAGATATAGCAGACCAATTCTTTGTTTTTATTCATAAACAGGACACCCAACTGCTGTTTGTTTCATCCTGTAAATATCCACTTTTGTACATTTTGTAGTCCTTCATTTCAACCCTGGTTTGACTATGCAAATAAGCATACACTATGAGCTTACAATATACAATACACATGTGGTCTGACAGGGAACTAGGTGTCTGTTACCTCCTCCTGGAAAGGAACATTTCTGAGGTATGTCACCTCCTGGTGATCTGCCTTAACTCCAAGACCTTAAGAATATATATATTTTAGCATAGATACATAACTCCTCAAATATTATCTGAACATACATTTTGCAATGATTATGATGACCACAGGGCTACTGGTTCTCACCAGAAACCAATCATGCCACCCTTTGATGAACTATTATGCATATATCTGACCCGGGGATCCCTGTAAAACACTACGTGCCCCCTGTGCCCTCTGTGAATTGGCATCCAGGGGTTCCTGGGTCACTGAGAGCACATGGGATGTATTCCCATCTGTCTGTTCTGTTTAGGGAGCTCCCTGGAGCACAGACCTTGTGTATTCACTTACTGTACTCTACATGAGTTAAGAATAGAGTAGCAGCATTAACTGGTTTACTTGTCATTGTTATGTTTATGTTACAAGTTCCAATGTTGATTTAATTTACACATAAGTTTTAATGGGTTGTTATGATTGGTAGTGCACTGCCATATTTGTTCAAGGGAGGAGACCAAAGGGATGGCCCAAATCATTTCTATCTTTTTGCAAACAACTTTTCTTCACTATAAGCTGATCCAAGGGCTTTGTCCTACTATCTGTGAGCTCAGGATTTCTGGCAGTATCTCTACTGCTAAATGAAAACTTCCTGTGTTCTGAAATCATAGTGCCCCCTAACATTATGTTGAGGCACTGGCTCAGTACTTACTTAGGGGCTAGTTCTACCTCCCTTACTCACATTGTAATCTTACTCATGAAGTATGATGCTATTCAGTGGCAGTGTAGTAGTTTATACACCCACCATTCAAGTAGGGCAGGGCAACAAACAGTCAGGGCTCTGGCCTTTAGTCAGGCAGAGCTGTAGCACCAGCACAATCTATGGGGCCCTGGCAGGGGTGAGCACCAAACACAGTCTATGGGGCTCATAAAGGGGTGACTGAAGAGCACAGTCCTCCTGGCCTAAGGAGGGTGAGTACTGCCACCCCAGGGGTGGGATGGCAGGGGTAGGGGGACGCAGGCCCGCCCAACTCCACCCAGGGCTGGATTTATACCTTATGCACCCCTAAAGCACCCCTAAAGCACCGCATCTTCAACGACCCCCTGCCTACTGCTGACCTTCATGTTGCACACAGTTTTAGAGATGTAAGCCCATGGTCCTAACAGTGGCAAAGTGGTCTGCGACTGGGTCAGCGGGAAAATCCACCCACAACACGCTGACCATGTTTCCAGCAGCACCACAGCCACGATAAGCTGGTTCCCCTAGGCTGCTCCCCTGTATGTACCTGCGCACAGGGGTCATCCTCAGTCTCCCCAAGATACACTGCCAAGGGTAGCAGTAGCAGCTCCTCAGCGTCAGGAGTGGTAGGGTTCCCTGGAAGGTCATGCAGGTCCTCAGGGCTGCAGCGGTTTTCCTTGGCGTCCCACTCCAACAGTGGGGAAGAAGCGTCTGTCTCCTTCAGCAGCTCCCACTCAATAGAGCTGCTGGGCCGGCCTTTTATACTTCCATTTCCTGTCCTGTCCTGCCCCTCTGCTTCCGGCATGTGGGGCATGGCCCTCCTGGTTCCACCCACCAGGCGGCTTGCGGTATTCCCTCCGTGTCTGCATCTGAGGGAGGCCACATCTGCTCGCTACAGGCAGTAAGAGTGGGCAGAATTGGGCCCTCAGAAAGAAAAATGCCACCTACTCTACTAGCATCAATTGTTGGGAATAGGAGACAAATATAGAGGTTAATGTTGCCATCATCTGGCTTTGTATCAGAGTACAGGCCTTGGGGAAGAATGTTAACCAAGGCAATTTAAATTTTAGAATCCTTTGATTTTACCACAATACTCAATGCTCCTATTTAATAAAGAAAAAGAAGATTTTCTTTGATGAATCAGAAATAATAGGTAGAGCTGCAAGAATTTGGGAAAGGGGATCTGCTGCATAGAAAGTTGATTGGAGAGGTTTTGCCAAGTTAATTTTCTAAAAGAAAACTTTATCTTTCTTAAACAAAATATTGGCAATCAAACCTATTTGAACCAAACTTCATTCAGTTAGTCAACAAAATGCCAATACTAATTCCAGAAAATCAATTCAGTTCCATACTTTTATAATTTCCCTCTCTCATAAATTTTCAGTTTGTTGAACTTATTTTACCAAAGTACAATAATAAGCAGTAATAAAGAGTTTGTTAACAGATTAACAAATAAAACTACTCCACAATATTATTTAAATTTTAGGTGGCATTGTTGGGGTTGTAAAAATAGTAATAAAATAATAATGATTATAATATAGGATGATTTAACAAAGGATCCCTATGTGTATACAATTCCAATGAAAACATACAATGCCATTGAAATGAAGCTACCTCTGGGGAGGGAGGGCAGGAGCAGTCCAGTGCAGCTCTCACTGTATCACAATATGGGTGGGGGAAAATTTGGAAAGTGAACACTGGGGCAAACCTTTGCTTTTTAAAAACAGCGAAGTGCACTAAAGTGCAATGCACTTACAGAACTCAATGGGTCTCTTTCTGATTTCAGTGTAATTCAGAATGAACTCCCTTGCAACTGATCAAGAAAGTTACACCAATTAAAACTTGTGTAAGTGAGATCTGGATAAAGTTCAGTGTAATTATCTCATAAGGAAGAACGATTGAGTTGACCTAACTGTGAACTAAACAAAGGTTAAAGGAATTCTAGATGTTTTGAGCCTGGTGCTTGGAACACTAAGTTTCTTTTTCAATAAAAAATTATCAATACATTTTCTATAAGGAAAATGTTAAAACACAAGTTTAACTTCTAAGGACTGGCAGATACACACCAAATCAGGTCAATAATCACCAACTTTGTATATCCTTAAATGTGATCCCTAACATGTAAAAAGAAAATTTCATTTACTGGAAAAGAAAAAATATCCCACTTAGTCAACATTCTGGAGTCAACAAGCTGAACTATTAAATAATCCTCTATCCAGCTAGATTAATTTGGAAATTATCTCAATTATACTAGTAATTTTAAAATAGAAAACAAAAATAATCTGAAGGAAAGATACTATGGAAACCTTTGTTTTAAGGAAATGGAAGCAATATAACAGCACTTTCCAGTCGTTCTAAGGATCTTTTGTAAAGAAAGGCTGCTATTTTTTTATAAAGCTGCTCCAAAAGACCATATACACAGTAAAAGAACATCAAGCCACTTAGCTGCTGGAAGTAAATTTGTCTGTCAAAAGTATACATACATTTTCAAATAACATTTAAATAGGATAGATTGATACCTGTTGCTATCATTATAATTTATTAATTATATAGTGCCACAGATGCATGTCACAAGCTTTACCAAAATAATAGTTCATTTAGGTTCATATCCCAAGCAGCAATTTAAGGCCCAGATCCTCCAGTTCAGTTGCTTGGATGCATGCCTGAACTATACCTGAACCTATGTCTCTTGGGTCTGAAAAAGTGAGCTGAAAAGCTCATGAAAACAGATTTTTTTTCTCCATGGCATTTTGGCATTTCTGCTTCCAGTCCTGACACAAATTAACAAGTGCAGAAATGTGTGCAAATGAAGACTAATGAAGAATCAGTAACTTAAGCAAACTTTTCTATGCCTTGAAAATAGTTTGGTCTTGATTTGAGTTTTGTGTGAAGGTTCAAGTTGATTCTTATTTTATCCAAACAAATGTGGCCAGCTTTATGAAATATTACTCTATTGGTAGCTTTTTAAGACCTGTTTCCGAAATAGGATAATGTAGTTTTGAGTTTTTAAATAAAAATATGGCATTAGCACACTCAGATTAATTTAGAACTTGCAGGGATGCCAAAACAGCAGCTAAAATGATGAGTCAAAGTGAGAGTGACACTGTGTTGTCAGTGAAAGTCATTGTTTGAGTGCAGGGCAGCTGCAAAGGGGAAATCTAAATTTGTCCATATTCCATCTTTTAGAAATCTTGTTAGAGAGCATCTGGAGCGATCTGTGTCAGCATTAAAGTGAACTGCATTACAGCATGGAACCGCACAGATTCAGCACCTTGTAACTAAAGGGCCCAGTTAGAGTTGCCAATTTTGGTTGGATGTATTCCTGGTGATATCATCACATGACATAATCTTTAATTAAAGGTTAATCTTTAATTCCTGGAGACTCCAGGCCAATCCTGGAGGGTTGGCAACCCTAGTCCTAGTCCTGCATTTCCTGTGCACCCAAAGCTCTCTTTGATGTCAACATGAGGGTTGGTGTGCATGGGATGCAGAATCAGGTCATAAGATTGTAAATTTAACTGAAGGTCTCTAATGAGTTTTTTGTCGTATCTATTATTTTTTAATGGCATCTTTTTCTTCCTCAGGGAGATCTGCAGGCTATGGCTTTTTGCCTTTGAACCTCCTCAAGTCAAGCATCAAGAAAAGGTGATGAGGGTTAGGGAGGCTCCCCTGACATTTGATGCACTGGCATCAGCCTATGCAATTATGGGCCACCTTTCTAGCAGACGGTAATTGAAAAGTGTGAACCACATGGGCTCTAGTCAATAATGGCGTCAGCATACAAATGACGCTCTGAGCTTTCTATGTTCCCCACCCACTATTTTTGCTTTTCACCTTTTATCCTTCTCAGCATCATGACTTAATCCACTCTAATGAGGTGAACTCTTTTGCCAAAAACCAGCAGCAACAGAACTCTCTTTTGGCACTGCTTGAGGTTTGTAAGGAGTCAAAAAAGAAGTGACTTTGTCAGCCTTCCAGAAAAGAGGACAATGCACCCTTTGAAAAGTTTTCAGCTTTTCAGAACTGTCTTTTCAAGTGCAGATTTCCTCCATACCTGCCTAGGAATGCATATAAGCTTGGTAAAACTTGTTCACCATTGAGGTAGTACGAACCCGAAGTAGACAGAACATTTAAATTATTGTAGTTCATGCTTCTCCTTGTTTGAAGGTCATTAAGGTGACCACATGTCACTGTTTACAAACAGCAGGTGACTGCCAACAGTAGTGAATATGTGAATTTCCTTTGCTTTCTTTTTCTTACCCATATGTCCTTCTTTCTTGAATCATAAGTACATACTTGTATAGAAAGATATAAAAAAATAAAATTATAAACAGTTTGTAGAGAAAATAAAATAATCTACTTCTGGGTAACTGAAAAACAATAAGAAAGAATTTAAAAGAAAAATGGTTCATTTTATAGACACACATTTTATTCTTTGTCATATAGTGATTTTAATTTAAGTTCATAGGAGAATACATCACCCATAGAGCATTTACAAATGTCCTATTATATGCATATGAGGCAATGATCTGTAATTAATTACAATAAAGTTGCAGCTATTATGGGCCCAATCCTGTTTTGAACTTTTTCTATTGGCAACAATGGAAGCAGAATTGGGCCCTATTTATGCATCAGTTTTGAATATACCTCAGATTCACAGATCTTGCATAAGTAAATCACTGTATTTCAAAATTAAAGCACCTTTAAAAACGAAATAATTGTATTTTTATTTAACAGCTGCATGGCTTATTTATTAATAATTTTAAACTGCCATGACAGTTTCAGTTTCTAAAAGCAGGAGAGCAGTGGGGAAGAAAAAAAGAGAAATACAATGGAAAGATTTCCATGGGATTAGACCACATGGCCTTAGTACATGTATACACAACCAAGAGAAGTAGAGGGATTTTGCCTCTTACACTCATTGCACCTCTCTCCTCTTTCTTCAGCCCTAATCTGATTTTTGCCAGTTCCTTTTGATCTACCAGGGGCAGGCAAATCAGGTCCACAAGTACAGATGGAGTAAATATGGAGATTAGCCTCTTCTCATACTGCATTAGCTCCTAAAACCTGATTAAATCCAGAATCATGCAATTGTCTCTGTGTTGGCTATCAGAGTGGCAGAGCACAGAAGGGGGCAGGATGAAGGCTGATTTTGTAATGGATACTTATTTTATCCCAGTGCTCTAAGAAGATTAGGCCTGGGGGTGTCACATTAGCCATGATCTCTAGGCCTTTGGTAGTCTCTTGCAGTTTTCAAACACCCCTGCTTCAGCCTTAGAACAAACAGGCAGCTTGGACTCTGTGGCCCCATGTTGTGGCATGAATAATTGCACACTGCAAACTGTTTGAAGATCATAAAGTGCTGTGTAAATTACCCAGTTTGGGCTTAGTAGAAGTGATTTGTGGTGACTTACTGAATCTTTTCACAGTTCAGAATTAAACTTTCTACATTTCTTACTATCACTGAGGTAGAATGAAAGTTGAATTGTATCAGCCAGTATTCTTATCAGATCAATCTTTATAAAAGCCAGTTTGTATAAACAGTTGTACTGTATGCAGACCCTGCATGCAGCACCGTGCCTTTGATAAATGTTCAATTATATTTAGCTGAAACACCAAAAGATGCCTACTCAGCATAAATCCTAAATCAGTTCACGTGAAAAATGAAAGGACATGTTCAAAATAATCCACATAAAATGTGCCAGAATGGTACATGTAGAAACCTGTGATTTTATTATAAAATTCTGTTTCTACATGGAAATAAGTTTTAATTTAAACAATGAAAGATGACAACGTTGAGGAAAGAAAATTGGCGTTGTGCTAGTTTGAATGAATATAAAATTAACAGAATTCAACTAAGGAATGGTCTACACAAAGTTTTATTTTTACATCTGAGCCGTGCTAGCTCACAGAAATACTTGCAGTACTTGTGCCTCTGACTTGAAAGGCAGCTCAAGCCTTTGCTATGAGCCAACATAGATAGGTAGAGCAGTTAAAATTATATAGATACTTTATATTAAAATGTTAACTAGCAATATTTTTGCTGGCAGATAGCTGACCTCATAAATCTACAAAGCCTTATAGTAATGAGATTAATTCTATACAAATTAGTTAATTATTTTGAATATTTGTCTGTTGCAAAATGATTTATGAAATGCTTCATGAATACATTAAAAATACTGGGAGTCAGTAAACAGCAGCACCTTTCAATGAGCCAGTCCACACATTTCAAAGCATTGCAAAATAAAATGCCACCATAACATGTAATTATGAATAGATACTCTCTTAAAGCCAGATTACAAACCCCTACTCACATTAGCGAGTAGTTGCTAACATGAGTACTCCCAATAGGAATTACCTATATGAGTAATTGCTTACGAATGTGAGTAAGACATTCACAATCTACCTTTTAATATTGTTCTCTTTGGTAAAAATGGCAAACTGCAGTCAGTGCGGGTTTTTTTGCACTTGCATATTTGTTTGGTGTAGCTGTTTGGGACTTTTCAAAGTGGGCAATTCATTTCAAAAGCTTTAGTTCCAACTTGAAGAAATTCTACTGGAATATTTTCAAATGCTCTAAAGCAATGTAATATAAAGAAGTCAGGAAAATTGGCAGGTAGAATATAAAGGGGAAAGTATAAGTCTGACAATAAAGAGAAAAGCAGACGAATATATAGATTTTCATTTGTATTCTTGCATTGCTGATTATAATCAATGTAATAATCAATTTTACCACAACTTAAGTTGTAATAATTTGGGCTGTAGCCATACATGGGGGGTAGGGGCGGGTGGGTTCTGAGTACCTTCCTTCAGAAAAAGTGAAACTCAAAACAATCCAACCAAAACCATGTTTATTCTATTCAGCATAGCTATTTATTCCTGTATGAATGAATTAATATTTATTCACTTTACCAGTGAGGAGTAGGCAAGCTAAAAATACACCATCCCGCAACAAACCCACATGAAATGGATGTGAAATGAATGTGCTTTGTTTTAAAATAGCAAGAAATTACTTAAATAGGAAGAAAAAAATCTCTAAAACAATCCCCTACACTGTAGTTGAAAGAGAAGATTGAAACTGTTGTTGTTTTCTAGTGCCAGTTCAAATCCTATAGGATTTAGCTCAAGTGTTTACTAAAGTATTTAACAAAAAAACAACATTTGCAAGTTCAATCCATAGCTAAGATAAGTAAGATAAGTGTGAGATATGGTACATCTATAAGCAATGTGGTTTTTGTACATCAGGTAGGTATGTTTTAAAGGAAACAAATGCTGCAAAATAAGCTTTACTAAATTATTAATGCTCTTTTCCAACTGTTTCATGTATCACAGAAGCAACATTTTCTCTTTTCTTTCTCTTTTTCCAAAATAAAGAGTATATAAAAGTTCACCAGGAAAATCGTGGAGCAGCTACAGTAAAAGACATTTTGTAGTTGAATTTTGAATATCAAAATAGTTTGCATTATATAGGAGAATGCCGAAAACTAACATATATATTGCATCAATGCACAAGAAAAGGCCACATGAACGTTATTTCTGATTGTGGAAGAGCAAAAGAAAGATTTTTTTTTTCTTTCTCATCAAAGTATCTAATGCTGTTGCTGGTCCTATGCAAATAAATGAAATATATAACAAAAACTTTGTAGCGCATAAATACATTTAAAAGTTCTATTAATTTTTTAGGCAAAATTCATTCTCAGTGTAAATCTGCTAACTATGTCAAGAATTCTACAGATATTCTAATAGAGAAGGAACAAATCTAAGTTTCCATTTACTGTCAACATCTTCTGTCCTTGGACAGACATGACCAGGTTTTGAAAAATTTCACTTCTGCCCAATTTTGCCTGCATACACATTTGCACAGGCAAAATCTTAACTTGTTCACATGTACATTTGTTCATGCAAATTCCAGCTACCTAACTGGGTTCATAAATACCTATCAATCCCACAATCGTACAATTGAGGATGAAAGCTGCACTTGTAAACAAAACAACCTGGTTTAGAGAGGAAGTGAAGGCAGCTATAAAAATAGAAAAAAAACTGTACAACAAATGGAAGAAAGGAGAAATTGACAGTAATAAATATAAATCCTATGTTAGAAATTGCAGAAAATTGATAAGAGAAGCAAACAGTCAGAAGAAGAAAACATTGGCATGCAGAGCTGAGCCCAATGACAAGAAGCTTTTAAAAATATATTAGGAACCAAAAGAATCCTGGCAATGGTATTGGTCCATTACTAGATGGAAATGGTAGAACTATTAATTATAAGGCAGAAAAGGCAGAAGTATTCAATAAAAATTTCTTTCAAGTATTTGGGGGGGAAATGGTGATACAGTGTTATCAGATGGTGATGATAACACTTTTTCCACTTCCTAGTATCTCTGTTGGGTGTTAAACAGAAGCTACTAAAGTTAAACATTTTTAAATCAGCATCCAAGAATTTTAAAAGAGCTGACTTAGGAGGTTTCTGTACCATTAATGTTGATTTTCAATAAGTCTTAGAGCACTGTGGAAGTTTCAAAACACTGGAAGAAAGCTAATGTTGTGTCAATTTTTTAAAAGGGAAACAGGATGACCTGGGTAATTATAAAGCTTGCCTGACACCAGTCCCTGCAAGATAATGGAGCAGTTGATACAGGACTCAATTAATAAAGAATTAAAGGAGGGTAATGTAATTAATGCAAATCAACATTGATTTATGGAAATAGTTTCTGTCAAACTAACTTGATATCTTTTTTGATGAGATTGTAAGTTTGGTTGATAAAGGGAATAGTGTTGTCATAATTTACTTTGATTTGGTACCACATGACATTTTGATTAAAAAACTAGAAAGGTATAAAATGAAGATGGCACACATTAGATGGATTAAAAAGCAGCTAACTAATAGGTTTCAAAATATAATTGTAAATGGGGAATCGTCATCAACTGGGTGTGTTTCCAGTGGGATCCTGCAAATATCGGTTTGTGGCCCTACTCTATTTAACATTCTTATCAATGACCTGTAAGAAAACAAAATCATCACTGATAAAGGTTGCAAATGACATAAAAGTTTGGGAATTGGTAAACAATGAAGGGGAGAGGTCACCAATACAGAGCGATCTGGATCACTTGGCAAGTAAGAGTGTTGTCACATGATATGACTACATATAGATACAAATGTATACTAAAATTGTCTATACTTGAATAGACATCTAAAAGTGACATCTAAAAGAGAACTAAATGTGATTGTATATTAATTAACATATATTACTTCATTACTGTGTATTAATTAATCAATATTATTTATGCCCTTTGACCCTTGCAGTCCCTTCTAAACCTATGATTCTATGACAGGAAGGAATCCAAATTATGACAGTTGTACAAGTTTATCTTTCCTAACAGAGATATTATTTGTAAATTACTTAAATGGATGTTAGAACTTAACAGATGTGAAGTTAAAGATTAATACTTCCAATCAATTCCTGACACTCAGGGGATATTACAGTATCACCCACTTTTGTGAGCTTTTTCATGGTGGAACTAGAATACAAATTACTCAGAAAAACAACTAAAACCTGTTCAGGGAGAGAGAGAACATAAATTCAGGGAATAATCTTTGCCATACTTTGACAGTTAGTTCTCATGATGCTGACTTTTTGTATGAGCTGTTCTGTCCAAGAATTGTACTAATATATAGTAAGTACAATTTCCGTTAAGATTGAAGACTGTAGTTACTTGGAAAGTCTGGAAGTACTTGATGCTCTTTTTTTCCAGCTCCTTTCCTAATGTTATATTCAGCTTTTCTAAGAGTCCTTAGCTTGTGTATTTGTATTATGTATCAGTTTGACGGTCACCCCATGAATCACAAGGCTACCGCATCTTTAAATGTGACCATGATATCCTTCATCTTTAGTAACTCGTCGGCTTAGGAACTAGCCCTGGGCACTAGGAGCTCTGGATTTTATCCCTATATCTGTAATTAAGGCTACTGTTTTTTTTCTTTCCACACATTCAAACCTCTCAGTGATTCTTCCTAGCACATGACCTTACCACAAGTAAGAAAAACATGTCAGTAGCTGCCATAACCAATACAATTCTTAGATCTGTTAGCAGGTGGCATGAGCAAGCAGAGTAAGGAAATTCCTAGGGACAAAGCACAGTAAGTCTGACTCTGCTACCTCTGGCTACTTTTGCCATTGATTTCAGTGGAGAAAGGATTGGGCCCATCGTTTTCACAATGCTATTCATCTTCTGTCACTGGGGCCTGGGAGATCCATTTCAAGGCTCAAGCCCTAATCTTCTAGATGACAGCACAGTGGCTCTGCCTGATTACACCAAAGAGTCGCCTTATACTGCATTTATCTTTGCTTTTGTAAACCTTTTGTTTGGAAAACCCACTGGTTTTTAAGCTTGTTTCCAGCTGATTGTGAGCAGGAACTTCTTAGGTGGCAAGTGATCAGCTAACATTTGCTGGGATTTGGAAACTATGGAGTACACTGGTCAGGGTAGAATGGGTGGCACATCGTTAGCATACTGATAAGCAGACCTGAAATGACAATCACTGAAGGAATGTAAAGACGACCCAGTTTTAAATAATTCCAACTTGATATGTTAAAGCAAATTGAGTATAATATTGTCTCATGGTGTAATAATAAACATTAGTCACATGTTAATTACTCAACTCCAAATATGGGTTCCATTTCAATTTCATAAAAACAATTATTGCATATTAAATGTCCACTTATAATTAAAACCATATATTGTGGTTTTAAAATTGTGTAACAGAATGCATGTATCTATCACTTAGCTGATCATAAATATTTGTAATAGTCTGTTGATACAAATATATAAAATCTAATTTAAATACACAGATAAACATAACTAGGATTTACACTGTAATTAAGATATATTTAATAGCTCAATATTTTTGAGGAATTAAATCATTTATTAAATTTATGAGACTGTAGCTGCTGTTTAATTTCCTTGCATCTGAAACCTCACAATTTGGAAATCCCAGTATGGTAGCATCCCAGAAGTAGGACTAATCAGTTAATTCAGATTCTTAGTACTGCATGTTAATCCCAGGCTAAGGACAAATAAAACGTAAGAAGGAAAATTATAATAAAATAATTCAGTCCTGGAGTTACTGTCTTGAAGTCAAGACTTAAATGCAGTCTTTAGTTTAGCCCAATATCTTTAACTCTGTGAAGTCTGATGACTCTTTCTATTCAGGTACCTATTAGCAAATGCATTTCTTCTGCTGCTATGATAATTGATTTATTTCATCTCAGGACATAAAAAGAAAAATATTTAATACCAAATTTAGCATAGGAGTATAAACATTTTGGGGAAATAGTCACAGGAACATAGATGTTGCCATACTTGATCAGACCAATGGTCTGTCTAGTCCAGTATTCAACAGTGGACAGAACCAGATGCTTGAGGAAGGTGCAATAAACCCTATAGTGGACAAATAAGGAATAATCTCCATACAAGGCAACTCTATTAGTTAGTAGCTGTTTTATACCCTGAAGCATGATCATCTATATCCTTTCTAAACATTTTTAAATACTGTATTGTACTATGTAACTATGTTGTCATAATTTATATGAATTACATTAACACCCCATGTTAAACATGTTTATGGGCTATCTATAATCACATTCAATTATTAGATATTATTTTTCCACAAGCCCCTGCCTCATTCAGTGCACAGTATGGATGGTACTCAGGGAATGAGTCAGGGTTGTGTAGTGAATGAGGTTGTTGTCTGTCAGACCTTGGCCTCATTTCCTCTAGTAGCTGGAAGGAGTGTAGGGAATGAGACACTAATTTCCTCAATATCAAGGGCTAATAATAAATATTCTTACTGATACTATATATAAGGAATCAAGGAAGTGGTAGGAATTCCAATGATACCAACTGTCCTATCATAACCTCCTCATTAACATTAGAGGCCAGGTGATAAGCCGAAAGATTCATGCTAAGGTCATGAGATGATTTCCTGAGCAAGAGTCTTACAATCAGTGATTTGAGAGAAGCTGATGCTTTCCCTTATGCAGAGAGCCATGGATAATTTCCACCAACAAAAAGCCAAACATCTCCTTGCAGAGTATTTCCAGAGATGAAGGGCATAGTTGTAATTCACAGGTTGCCATTTTGTTTCATTTCTTTCACAGCAAACTTAATTCCTCTATGATAGTTCTGGACCTCGAGATACTTGTCACTCCCCCTCAGTTTAAGAAGCCCAGATCCTCAAAAGTATTTAGGCACCTACCTCCTATTGATTACAATGGATGAAGGCACCTAAATAGCTTAGAGGAACTGGGCCAGAGGCTCATTTCAAAACTGCTTCCATAAACATCCAGCCCTATCTCCTCCTGCCTCCTTTGGGGTGGCTTACACCTACAGTGGTGCAAGAAGGGACTGAAATTATGACCTAACTTTAAGAGTGGTGCATGAGTGTGGCCCTTGTGCCCTTCCTCCCCATCCCATGCACACCTGCAGGTGCAATCTATGCTGAATTTGTCTTTTAACCAGATAGCTCCTCCTACACTATATCAACCTTGTAAACCTGTTCTTCAGGAGACCAAAGGAGAGCCAAAGTAAGGTGTCTTTCTAATAATCCTCCTCTGTTACATGCTCACCAGGCTTCGGGCATCAGGTGTGTGTTTAGGAAAAGTTTGTGTCTTTTCAGTTTTGTACAATGCAAAGAAAATATGGACTTCTCATTCCTAACCCCCTCTGCCCCCACAAACACACACCCTGCCACCCTTATGTAAAAATTGCATGTGTTCTGCCCCTTCTAACATAATGTGAGCTCATTAGACAAGTGATTTGCATTATCAGTTCCCACCTTTCCTCTAGCCTTCTTCATGAACAGAAAAAAAGTACTTCCATATGAATGAAGACACCCAGATGATTAGTCCCATTAGTGGTGTCTTTGTAATATGTAGCCACTGACATAAATGGAGTTTTGTGACAGTATCCTTTGTCAGTGTCAGTCAGTACAAGCCAGGCCCTCCAGTGACAGGAAAACCAAGCTTTCAAGGGGCTGAACTTCTAGAGCAAGAGAAATCGTCTTGTGTTACCATGGGCATCCTCTACAGAACAGACCTGACATCAGGGAGAAATCAGAGACAGCACATAACAATTTAGATGTACCCTGGACTGGCGTTAACTTTTCAGCCCTTAAATCAAACTAGATTTATTTTATTTTTTATTTAGATTCCTACTTTGAAATTGGAAGCATAACCCATTACCCCCGGGTGAACAGAAGACTAACATGTGCTTACATCAGCCTTTTGAAAATTCCTTATGCACCTATTAATTCTCTGATTAAGTCTTGTCTTCTATTTAGGAACATGGTAGGCACTAAAAACTCCAGCTCTGGAACAGTTCTTAATTTTAGAATCCTAGCTAAACTGAGTGCTAATGTGTTTGCCTTTTTCATGTATTACAAATCACCATGCAATGAGATTAAAAGACTCTAATGTACTTCCTACATGTACAAAGAATCAATCCCATAAAAACAACTGAACATTTTAAATTCAGGAATTTAAATTTATGAGGCTAATTTTGAAGACTTCTTTTTTCATTAATAATTTGTTCGTTTGGTCTGATTCTTCATTTCCCAAAACTCCCACTGATTTTATTAGGAGTTTTTTATTTTACAGGGAGAGACAGAACCTACATTCTTACACAGTTTCTAGTTAGTTCTAACCATAGCAAATCTCCCATTTTAGTTAATGGACCGAATCCTGTGGTCATTTTTCCATTTTTACACATGTCTGCTTGAGTAAAGACTGTTAAGGCTGAATAAGGACCTCAGGGTTTGTCCCATAATACAGCATCAGGCTTTTTTCTTATTCTAAAATCACAAAGCTGATTAACTTAAAAAATGTTTCACAAGCCCCACAGCTCCAGTTATGAACATGAAATGCCCACAAATACACAAGAATAGAGAGAATGCAAATTCAAAAGTCAGGTACAGTTCTGAAGTGAAAGGAGATATTGTTAGGATTGGCACAGTAAATTCAAAGCTGATCTACTTTCCCCCCCCATGTTTATAATTTTCAGATGCATTTTTTTGTTGTTGTATTCAAATGCTCCAATGCTCTTTTGTCTAAAATAGCCAAACACTAAAATCCTAGTGCCAGCATCCTCACACTTACAAGCCACTTTGTAATAACAAAACATTATGTATACATGATGGATGGAAAAATTCAGATTTTATTTTCAGAACAACTAAGAAATACTATAGACAACTTTTACTAAAAAAATTACGAAACAAAATGTGTCTGCATCAAAAATATCTCTACCACAATCAGCACTAATTAGCACCCTGGTTGATACTGTCAGCAGAGAGGCAAAGACAATGAAGACAGACCAACCCTCTCAATCCAGGTGCTCCCTCCAGGGCAGGACTGAAACATGCTGGCAGAGGAGTGTGAGGGCTGTGCCTAAGGATGTCACTTTTCATGTGCACTAAATTTACTCAAAATGTTATAAAAAGAAAAAAATGATGAAACATCTTGACAGTGGCCTTTTAAGTTTCTCAAAGATTTAATAAACCATTGGAAGTACAGTGAGCCTGTCAAGGTATGGATGGCTGCATGCCTGGAAACTCTTATGCACTGTCCATTACTGTTGCTAATCCAGCCCCAGGCTGGATTAATTTTTGTGATGTTAAAAAACCCTTCCAGCAAAGTGAGGGTATCCAAACAGGGGATTGAGAATTGCACAGACAGAATGCTTGGAAGTGAGCTATAGCACATAGGGAAAACAAGCAGGTGTTCACTCTCTTAATCCTATACAGTAGTTTTTCTACAATATTAGGGCCCAATCCTGGTCTCCTGTGCAAAGACAGAGTAAGCAAAGATGGAGGGGAAAACCTCCCCCAACCTTTCAGCAGAGTAAGGAACACCTGTACAGCTGGTGCACATCATCCATAATTTCAGAGAGTCCAGGATCTCATTCCATTTGCAAGGAAAACTCCTGCTAATTTCAACAAGAATAAAGAGTGTCCCTGGGGTCCTGAAGGAGAAAACTTATAAGTTAAAGTAACATTGTATTTTAGGCTATTGCCCCCACTTTTCTCCCTCTCCAAATCCCAATAAATCTTCACAGGTATCTGATTACTAATTGTGCTAAAGAAAGTAGGAAAATAGTTAGCCTAGAGTTACTTCCAATAGAAAAATACTTATGTGATCATCCCCATAAATGCCTCTGATTTCAATGGGTTTATCCTTACTGCAATTTTCATTAATTTAAGGATGATGATCATGTGTTTAAAATGTGAAACAAGAGGAGTCCGGAGAGCTTGCACTGCAGGGGGTGCATGAGTAGGTGGGTCGTGCGTGACTCGGGTGGATTGTGAGACATGATGCCAATGGGCAAGGATTTTCCACCACCCAAAAAGTTCTCCAGTAATTTACAGATGCAGTGGCATATTGCTATTATAACACAGATCATTAGTTTTTACATTTCTTTTTTATTTTATTTTTTATTCTTCTGCTATGAAAAATGTTCCTAGTGAAATGACGAGCAAATAATAGGAGAAAGGTTCTAAATACCTTTTCTCTATTATTTTGCAATACCATTAACCTCAAGTTCAAAAATCATAAGTCAAGCTACAAAAAGTCACAAAATTGGCTTAAAAGTAATGAGTCTTTTTAACAATAATAAATGTTGGTTCTTTTTTCTTTGACTTCTGGTCTCTGAGCCTTCAAGGTGCACTCGCTTCACATTTTCAAGATTCTCTTTGCAACTATGAGGTTCTACAAACTTACTGTTAAAAAAATGAAAGCTGGGGTTCTCAGGCAATCTCTTCATTGCAGAAGCTGGAGCTTTAAGAATAACACCAAATATATATCACAAGACTCATAATAAAATCATGATACTTGGTGACACTATTTTTGATTATCTTTATTGTTATTTTTTCCAAACCTGCCCTGTCTTCTCTTAAGTGTCACCACATGATTTGGACTCCTTTCTTCATGTCCTGTTACCAGACGGCTAGTTACCCTTACAATAGTAGTTTGCTACACAGCTGCCAATTTTAACTCAATTTCTTTAACGGAAATTAAATGTGGAACATTGAATAGCTCTCCATTTTGCTTTTATATTAGAAAATGTTAAAAGTGGCTGGAGGAGACACATGCTACACGCCAGCACTATGGTAGTAGTTGACAATTTAGAATGGTCACTTTATCTCCTTCAGCGCCTCCCTCCTCACACCTGCTTCTCTTCACCATGATACCAACATGGGGCTTTATTTGTAAATGATATCTTGGAAATCTTCACTTGTGCTGTCAATATCCTGAGTCTCTTCCATACTGTTTCCCATGAAAATAACAAAGGTGATTTGTGGGAGATTATCCATGCTTGGAGATGTGCTGAGAAGCTGGATACATGTTTGGAGATGTGCTGGCTATTCCTTAGAGGCTGCTAGAAAGGGGAAGCCTGCAACATAGCTCGGTGCAGACGCTGCAAGGGAACCCTACTAACTTCCACTAAGCTGTCGTGCTGGATGTCTGATTTTTTCAGCAGGGCTGTGGGAGGCCTCAGGGTGAGCAGGGAAGGGAAATAAAAGTCACAGAAAAGCAGTGACGGGTATGAAGAAACATTGGTCTCAGGGACCATATGTCAGGAATCTGGCAGCACAGCCAGACTCTGGGCAACCTCATCGGTGCAGCTGGCTTGTAGTAGGTTGCCTAATAAGCTATACTGCCTGATTGGCTGGAAAAGCCAGGATATCGGCTCTTAAACCCAGCAGCAGCAGCCATTGAGTGGCTGCTCAAAGCATTTGCCTGTGGCTGTGATAGCTCTTGCACCTGTTTGTTCCCAGCCTTACTCCTGCCATGTTCCAGTCCTGCCCCTGCCTTGCCTCACTTCAGGTAACCAGATTCTGACCGTTGGCTCTGGCATCTGGCCTCTAAATCTGGTTCTAACCCTGGGTTCCAACGCCTGGGTCCTGACTCTGGCTGTGACCCTTGGTTTTGAATCCTGCTACTGGTGCCTGTACTAACCAGTAGGCATGACCACCCATGTCCTGGTCACTGACACTGTGCATCCCATGGGGCTGGTGAGGTGTTTGGATTAGTGACTAAGGGGTTAGCAGGAAAGAACTGGAGGAGTTGAGATGTTGAAAGAAAGAGAAGAAAAAAGTTTAGGCTTATGAGGACCAATGAAGAAGAATGAGGGGGTATTTGATAGCTGCTTTCAACTACCTGAAAGGGGGTTCTAAAGAGGATGGATCTAGACTGTTCTCAGTTGTAGCAGATGACAGAACAAGGAGTAATGGTCTCAAGTTGCAGTGGGGGAGGTTTAGGTTGGATATTAGGAAAAACTTTTTCACTAGGAGGGTGGTGAAGCACTGGAATGGGTTACCTAGGGAGGTGGTGGAATCTCCTTCCTTAGAGGTTTTTAAGGTCAGGCTTGACAAAGCCCTGGCTGGGATGACTTAGTTGGGGATTGGTCCTGCTTTGAGCAGGAGATTGGACTAGATGACCTCCTGAGGTCCCTTCCAACCCTAATATTCTATGATTCTATGATGAGAAAAGAGGCCTTGGCTATATTTCTGCCGGCTACATACTTCCTCTGTGATCTTGGACATGACATTTTCTCACTCTGAACCTTGATTTCTTTATCTCTAAAATGTGATAAATGCTACAGAAAAAGCCTATTAAATAAATAAATAGTATGTAATATAGAAGGAAGGTAAAGGTAAAGAAAAATAGCAGAAAGAGAAGGAACTAAATACCAAAGGAGGAATAGAAAGTTACATCTGATTAAAAATGCTACAGTAAAATGTACCTGTTTAAAATACATAGATTTCTATAAAATATTTTGTTCACCATCCTCACTGACTATGTGCCCCTCTTAGTAATTAAAAAAATAAGTTCCTACCATTGAGAAGGCCCCAGGATATTTTGGATCCAGATATATAGGATATGAATTGCTTCTGAGCAAAACATATTTCTGAATACTGCTACAATGCTTTATCAACAAAGGATAGTTGAAATGTGGACAACTCATGAGCTAACTGATGTCTAATTTAGAAATTTACTAGAGACTGAGGAATTCTTTAAAGATATTGAGATTCACTCACCAATTTGTTCTCCTTCTGTCTTCCCTTCTGCTTTGTCCCCATCATCCTGTAGAATTTAGATGTCTCTTGCACTTCTAGTTAGTAAAGAATTCTTGGACTCCTGTAAACTATCAAAATAAAGTGGTATAAACAAATAACAAACAGGAAAAGCCTCTATCCTTACAGACAATCATTTTATATATGGCATATCATGGTACTTATTCCAGTACTGAGTGAATTAGCTATCCCTGACAAATTAATACACTAACATCATAAAGCTTAATGACTGTTCCATTGTCTAGCTAATTCTGTCAATTGCTAGTCATATGGTGCCATAAAAAGAGGAAAACATAAAAATGACCATGCTTTGATGCTATTATTTCACAATAAGAATCAGTATGTTTGACTATTTCCCACTTGTGTTTTAATACACAATGAATTAAAGTTGCCTGTAAAGACATAGACCCTGAGCCTCAACTGAGGGCACAGCACAATTCAGGAAGGGGGCTGCAAACATGGCCATCAGCTAGCCCCAGCATCATGCCTTCACTGCTCCTTTCAATGGCCCCAGCTCCAGCAGTGGTGGGAGTCCTGGGTGCTGGCTCAGGAGGGAAATGGTATTTTGCATTGTCCCATTCAAAGTTAACCAATGGGCAACATTAATTTAACAAAACAAATAAACAAACAAACAAGCCTTATTCAAAAGAGATGAAAAATCGTTCAAAGATGTAGCCATAGCAAATATGTAAAATCAATGCACTTTGGGAACTTGCCTCAGGAAGTTATTTTGTCTGATTGTGGTCTGAAGATTATGTAAAATGCCAGATAAATATCTCATTTCTGCTCTTTTCTAGTGTTTTCAACTCTTTCAATAATTGGTATTTCATTAAAATTGGCATAGGAATGGATGCTAAATAGTGCAGGCCATATCATATGAACTCTCTCATCATACAATAGTTAAAGACCATGACGAGAATAGGAATTAGAGTCCTAACTTCCAATCCCCAGCTCTAACCACAATACAAAACAGCTTCTTCCTTCAAAGAAGATTGATTTCATTCAAGAAGGAAGCAACATATTTAGGTTCAGATTATGCCTGGCTCCACACAGGTAATCCAGGAGCATAGAGAGTGCCAAGACCCTTTCCAATTACGTTTCCGCCCAGGGACCAGAAAAGAACAGTATTTGTGCTCTTCTCATTGCAAAGACTGAGAAAGCCACAGTGGTGATAGCTTCTACAATGGAGTGAGAGGTGTTGGATGGAACCACAGTGGAGCTGACTGGATGCTTTCTGACTGGGTTATACAGAGGCCATGATTCTCCTGTGAGCACCAGAGTTCTGGGGACATTCTTCTTGCCTGATGCAAAATATCTGACTGAGATAATGTGCTTCCAAACTTCCCCCAATATACTCCTGTGCCTTGAAAACCCAATCAATCCCTTTGATACTGGAATATTTAGCGATAGTCAGAAATCACGTGCAGCTCCTCTGCTTATAACTGGAGTGTTTGAGGGCATGTGCACATGCACATGGGCTATTTAATAAAGTTGCATTCTCCTTTTTTAACTGTATTTAGAGAAATCTTTCTATAGTCTTATCTGGCAGACTTAACTTATTATGATGCCAATGGAAGGAGAATGAAAACAAAGCACATTACTTCTATTTACTTTGCTGGATTGTCTGTCCAAACCAACGCATGGCATTAAACACATATCATGTACAACAGCAGCCTGCATAATCTGTGTTTGTGCCCAAAAAAGTGAAAATAAGAAAGGAAAATGGAAAATCGATATAAAAGAGGATAATCTCAGCATTCAAAGCACAAGAGAATTGCCTTTACTGCAACAACTAAAGAAAAGTGGAGAAACTGAATCTGAAAGCAATGTACTGTAGCCAGAGGTGTCAGCAGTAATATCATTTGACTCAAGCTTGACAATTTAGTGCAGTGGTAAGTCTCCTATAAACTTACTGCCTTTATACATTTCTCTGTGCAATCCTATTCTCCTGTTGTATTACACAGACTGCATGTGCGGCTGTATGTGTCTCCTTCTCTTCAGTTACTTTTATGTTTATTACCAGTGTGTAATGTATTTTTTCTCAATGTTCCCCACGTAATGATCCTTGTCTCCCACCAAGTCAACAGTGTAAATGAGATGTGACATTACTGAAATATCATAGGAAGGGCAACACACTTCAGATGTTTGATGTTACAATACAGTTCTCAAGAGTTATGTATACAACATACATTGTTTACTACTTAATAGGGAGCTAGTGTTCAAGCAAAAGAAAGTGGTCAAGGGTGCATGATAGTTAATAAAAGCCTCTAAGGTTTGTTATTGTGATGAATGTGGGAAAATCTCAAATTGTGCCTTGATACTACAATGTAAATTTCTTTGCAAAACACTCTACAATAAAAATGTATTAGTAATATACAGATTAGCACACTTCTGTCTTGTTTAATGAGTAAATATATGATGATAGAGTTTAAGGACAGAAGGGACCACCAGATCAGCTAGTCCAAACTCCTGTATATCACAGACCGCTAAAACCACGCAGCACCCACACACTAAACCCAACAACCACTTTCTTACCCCAGCCTGGCTCACCCCCAAAGTGACTTTCCTCTCTGGCCCCATAGGATATATCTAAACAGTGAGTGGCAGCCTGTGGCAGTGAGTCTCAGACCTGGGTTGACAGACTCATGCTCATGGGGCTAGGGTCATGATGCTAAAAATAGCTGTGCAGACATTTGGGGTTTGCTCTAAAGCCTAGTGATGGTGGTGGGCTTCAAGGCCCAAGCTCCAACCCAAGCTGCAACATCTACACAGCTGTTTTTAGTGCCATAGCATGAGTCCCACAAGCTGGAGTCTCACAACCCGGGCTCTGAGACTGGCTGCCATAGGCTATGTAGAGGTACCCACATAGGCCAGCATGGAAGCCAGTTTTGCAGTGCACGGGGGGTATAAAAGCTCCCCTGTATCACTGTTCAGATTGCAGATCCCTGGCACAATCACTGTATACAGCTTAACTGGTGCAAAGGGCCCTCCTCATGACAAGCGAATTTCACTCTGAACAAAGTTTTAAATCCATTTGCTCAGCACTGAAAAATAAGTAAAATTACACCACTGACTCTTAGGAAATATATTTAAATCTGGAAAGCTGAAGGGAAAGGAGTAAAATGGGTCCATCTGGGGCTGTGCCTTGCCCCTGGATTCCAGCAGACCCAGAACTGTGCAGGGGAGACCCTCCTCTCCCCAACTCCTGGGGCACTAGGACTCAAGTGATGTCTCCCCTCCCTAGACCAGGTGGCACTAGGGAAAAACTGCAGGGAGGAACCAGCCAGTGACTCCAGCTTGTGGTAGAAGCAGCTGCAGAAGCAGCGAAAGCAGAGACCTTCAGACATTTAGAGAACTTTCTGCATTTTTGACTGGACTCTTTCTGCTCTGTACTGATTCGCAGTTTGCTCCAACCCTCTTCCTCCCCCTCCCTCACAGTCTCTTCCCCTCATCTTCTCACCTGTCCTTCAACCCTCTTCTCCCCTACTCTGTCCCCTCACCTCTCTTCCCTTCAATGTCCCCCTTCCTTCCCTTTTCTTTTAATTTAGCTTATCCCCTCCTAACTAAACACACACAGATAAACAAACAAAACCATAGTGTGGAACCAACATGCTATTTTCTGCCATCATATTGTTCACTCCGATTGTGGGTTAGACCCCTTCCATGTGTCTGTCCTATCTATTTAGATTGTAAGCTCTTTGGGGCAGGGACTGTCTGCTACTCTGTGTTTGTATAGTGCCTAGCACAATGGGGCCCTATTCTTGGTTGGCCCTTAGGCACTACCATAATAAACATGATTAATAACAATAAGACTATTCAACGGATTAGAAGAATGAAGGAGTTAAAATAACTAAGTCTGGAGACATAGGACACATACCTAACTTTTATGAACACCTCTAACTTACAAATAGCTCTCATCTAACACTTCCCATTTTAGGTACACGTGGAGCTAAACAAAATACAGTAACTCCTCATTTAACGTTGTCCCACTTAAGGTTGTTTCAATGTTAGGTCCCTGCTCAATTAGGGAACATGCTCGTTTAAAGTTGTACAATGCTCCCTTATAACCTCCTTTGGCTGCCTGCTTGTAAGATTCTGTGGAAGAGCAGTGACTTTACAAGGGAGCATTGCACAAGTTCTGCTTCTCTGCCTCTTCACCCTCCCTCCCAGTGCTTCCCCCACCGCCAAACAGCTTGGTGCTTAGGACTTTCTGGGAGGGAGGGGGAGGAGCAGGGAAGCGCCACATCTCCACTCCTCCCCATCCCTCCTAGAAAGTCCTAAGGGCCGCCAAACAGCTGTTTAGCGGCCCTTAGGATTTTCTAGAAGAGAGGGAGAGGAGTGGAGACGCGGGGCTTCCCTGCTTCTCCCCCTCCCTCCCAGCACTTTGCACTTAGGACTTTCTGGGAGGGAGGGGCAGGAGCGGGGAAGTGCTGCATCTCTGCTCCTCCCACCAGGCCCGGCTCCAGGCACCAGCTTGTCAAGCAGGTGCTTGGGGCGGCCACTCCGGAGAGGGGCGGCACGTCCAGCTATTTGGCGGTAATTCAGCGGACGGTCCCTCACTCCGGCTCAGAGCGTAGGACCTCCCGCCGAATTGCCGCCGCAGATCGCGATCGCGGCTTTTTTTTTTTTTTTTTGGCTGCTTGGGGCGGCCAAAACCCTGGAGCCGGCCCTGCCTCCCGCTCCCTCCCAGAAAGTCCTAAGCGCCGCCAAACAGCTGTTTGGCGGCGCTTAGGACTTTGGGGGGGGGGAGGGATGTGGCGTGCTCCAGAGTGGAGGTGGAGTGGGAGTGGAAGAGGTGGGCCTGGAGTGGAGCGGGGACAGGAAGAGGCGGGCCTGGAGCATTCCTGGCAAAATCCAAGCCTGTTCTCCAGGGAAGCTGCCACAAAGGTGCTTCCTAGCATCCTTGCCTGCAGCGGGCTGTGCCTGTGTGGGGTAAGCCGGCAGTAGCGTAGGGGGAATGGCTGCTCCCCTGAGCACTCACTCGGCACTTCCCAGCACATCCGGGTCCTCGGTGGCAGTCACTTCGGGCTCTGCTGCGTGCATCTTGTGGCAAAGGCTCCTGCGGCCAGTGCTTCTCCTGCTCCCCCTGCCCTCGCTTTGCAGCTCAGCCCGGCCCCAGGGAGCAGAGCAGAGCCTGATCTCTGCCAACCTGCCGCTGCGGGCGGATCGCAGCCCTGCTGCTGGGCTCCAACTTTTATTTCTTGTTCAGGGGAGAGGGGGCACCTCCTGCCCAGCCACCCACACCCCGTGCTTTGCTGCTGCCGCCGTGTTTGCATGGCTGCACCATGGCCATGCTGGTTTGCAGGGTGCAGTTCTTAGATGACACCGACCCCTTCAATAGCTTGGCAGAGGACTAATCCAGCATGAGTTTCCCACAGGCAGCTCCGGGTCTTCGGCGGCAATTCGGCAGCGGGTGCTTCAGTCACTCTGGATCTTCGGCGGCAATTCAGCAGTGGGTAATTCAGCGTAGCGGGTTCTTCAGTCTTCGGCGGCAAGACTTGGGTTTTTCTTTTTTTTTCTTCGCTGCTTCGCAGCGGGTGGCGCCTTTTTTTATGTGTTCGCTCCCCCTGCTCTTAAAACCTGGCTACGCTACTGAAGCCAGGGGCACTTCCCAACCACAGTACAGTACAGTATTGTGCAGTATACAGTATAATGCCTTTTGTCTGCCCCCCAAAAATTTCCTTGGAACCTAACCCCCTGCATTTACATTAAATCTTATGGGACAATTGGATTCGTTCAACATTGTTTCACTTTTTTCACATCATTGTTGCATTTTTCAGGAATATAACTACAATGTTAAGTGAGGAGTTACTGTATTGTGCATCAGCTAATTAAAAAATTATTAGGAGTTACAGACACCCACCCTTGAAGGGGTTAACACATTAATTTTTGAGTTAGGTAGGAGAGCTTGTATAGTTCTCAGCAGGCCTATTTCATAGATTCCAAGGCCAGGAGGGACCATTGCAATCAGATAAATATATTCTGCCTGAGTCTCTAGGTTTAGTCTTCCACCATTTCCTTCATACTCATCTTTATATTCTTTTGCCCAACCTTATTTTAAACTTCTTGTTTAGTTACCGGGAATATAATATTGCTGTTTGTTTTTTGTTTGTTTTTAAAAACAACAACCTTGCTATTGTCTTTAACCTCAGAACTGACATCTTTTGTAAAATTTCCCAACTCCCAAATTTAGAGAAGTGTCAGATCTGGAAAATTGGAATTTTATTTACCCTGAACTATAATTTTTGCCAACTGCCTTAATGTTTTTTCATTATACTATCTTTTTGCTGAAAATAGTTCAGTCTGGCTATTATGTTTCTGGCATGGTTACCACTTGCAGCAGGAGGAGTTAAAGTTCTTTGTCCTGTTCACTGAGATTTACAAAATCCCAATTCCTAATTCTTCAGTACCAATTCCCAATACAGTATCATCTAGATTTGTTATTAGTTTCTATTCTCTCTGTTCTGATCATACCTGAGATATTACCAATTCCAGTTTCCACCTTTGTTACCCTCTTCTATAACAGTGTTACCTTCTTCTATATAGCACAGGATGTTAATTATATGTCCAGTCTCATTTTCTTAAATGCCCATAGAAGTTCATTAATGGATGTTCCTAGAAGTTTCTTAATGCCTTTTAACTAGCATTGTTCTTTCTTTTTTAGCTTTAGAGGCTTTCTGCACAGTCTTCTTTGTTTCCTGAGACAGGAGGAAGTGCCTTGTAGCTACGAGCCTGCATTTTTGACCAAAATTTTGCTTTAAATTTTGAAGTATTTTTGGGGTAGTCATTTAACATGATGGGGAGGGAAGCGAATTCAGCAGGGTGCCCAGAGAGTACCCAGTGAAGACTGATATTTATAGTTGCCTTCTCAGATCAAATCTCCTGCATGTCCATCTGAGGAGGAAAAATCTGGGCTAAGAAGAGAAGTCATTGCCATGAATTCTCTCACTTCATAATGTCATCGCCTAGCGGGCACAAATCAAGAAAATGTCTTACACAGCCTGGAGAACCTTTCTTCTAAAGGGGTCATTCATTTGTCCTAGAATAGCTTCCAAGGTGTGGAAGGCTGAGAATCATTTCATCTGGGCAGAGCCTATGGTTACCAGATTGAAGGTTTGCTAGATGCCTACAATATCTGGTCACGAAAATCACGAAAATGCCTCAAGCTGGTGCAGGAGGACTGTTTCTAATGATGAAAGGGTAGTTCACTTTCATACTGTTCTTGACTTTTCTGAGACTGGCAATAAGGGTTGGGATGAGTTGGAGGATGGGATTAGTGAAACAGGCACTTGATCTGCTATGATCTGGAGTGAAAGCACTCATCATTTTTTTTGGCCATTCAATAATCCTTTTGACTATAATCTCTATTAGAACAATCATTTTACATACTGTTGCTTTTGTTTGGGATGCAGACCAATTTACCAAACTCACAGTGCTGTATTTAGATAGCAAATAGGGGTAACTGAGACTGCAGTAAGATAAGTTAGACAATTCCCAGGGTAAATATTTATTATAAATACCAATAAGAGGCACTATAGTGTTATCGTACACTCAATGACCTTCCTCATATTCAAGCTGCTATCAAAGACTCATCAGCTCTGAGATAGCAAAAATAATCCTGTTAAAAATAGAACCATAAAGAATTATTTTAATAACAATGGAGTTTTATTATCTAAATATTTTGGCCTGTGCAAGGCATGTTTATGAGAACATTTTGATATTAGTTTGTTAGAAACATGGGCCCTGATGTCACAAGCTAATTCGTGCAGGGTGACCCTTACAACCACAGAGCCTCACTGAGGTTAATGGGGCTTTGTACATGCAGAAGCTCCATCTGCACAGGTCAGCTTGCAGGATCAGGGCCTTGATTTTTAATTGGTAATTATACAGACATGGCATCTATTTTCAAAGCTGCACTGACACACCTGCACATAGAGGTATAATAGCTGCACATTCAGAAAAAGTTTAATCTATCACTATCCAAGAAGAAAATGTTAAAATGTGAAGGCCCCATTCCTGCAAACACTTATATACACACTCTGAGAGTGGCACTGACCTCTTTGGGGCTCAGTGAGGAATTAAGGTTCCTTCTTGAATCACCCTGCAGCCTCAGGGCCCAAGTTTCTAATACCGACATTCTCATAAACATGCCTTGCAAAGGCCAAAATATTTTTTTAGATGGCAAAACACTTCTCCTATTAATTTTTTTTATGTTTCTACTTTTTAATAGATTATTGAAGTCAATGGGACTACTCCCAGTATGTAAAGTTAAGTATTTACATAAGTGTTTGCAGGATTGGGACCATAGATACAATAGCTCTAGAAATTCACTATATTCTGGCATGGATATGCAGGGATTTTTTCATCTATTGTCCCATATGAAATGTAATCAGATTTTCAACAATAAAAATGTATTTTGAGGATGTTTTAGTTTAGGTACTGTATATTCTCTATACCCTATAAACTGAATAGGTTTGGGAAAGTAACTTAGTTTTTTGTATTAATGTATTCAGTTCTGCAGAGCACTATTGTATCAGTTTTCCTGATAGAGAATAGTAATGTATAAAATCTGATGCCAAACAATGAACTAGTAATCTAAAAGGTGAAAGACTCATTGATCATGATATTAAACACTGTGTTAGCAAATGAACTGTTGTGCTTTCAAAGTTTTACGTTAAAAGTTAATATGCTTAAGATAATCAATCTCAGCTGCACTAGACCTTCAGTAATTCTGTTCCTTTCATCATAAAAGCCTTATGGGGTTGAATATAGTGATAGTTCATAATGAAGCACTTCATATAGAAGCAGCTGTCTCCTCACCTGTTTCCCAGCCCACAGAGAGGCTTGAAGAAATTCTTCAATTTAGCAAGCAAACTTAAGTCATTATTAGAAATGACAGGGAAACCTGATGAAATTGTACTTTCAATTGGAAAACAAAATTGCAATCAGACCAACATGATTTCCTCATGGTCTGACCATGCTAATGCCAAGTTGAGACATGGGCAAATGTATTTAAAAGTCATAATGGAGTATTACCATGCAATCTCCTTTTACTGGCCCTTATTAATATAAAACTTCAATTTGCATGTAAATGCGGTCAACTTTCATATCATCAAAATACATGAGGCCTGGGAAAGTAATGAATTGAAGTTTGATGCGGCAATTACTGACGTTTATAAAGAATTTTAAAGAGGTCATTCTAGCCTTGGCTGAGAAAATGAGGAAATCAACAGGGAATATTGTCAATATAGCAACAGTGGGAGTTGGAGTCAGTCCCAGGTGTTAGAAGGCCAGATGATGATTAATAGAGAGGGAGTATGAAGCCTCTCACCCAGAAGGACTGGGCTGGACCTAAGGCTCAATAACAGAGCTCTCATGAAAAGGTTCTTGCTGGGTTCCCACTTTAGCTGCCTCGAAATGTGTTCCAGAGGGAATAAAGTAGCAAGTGTTTATGAGACAGAGCAGTGCTGAAGGTTTAATTGGGCTCCACATCCTTTCAGCTCCCTTCAGTACTTGATATGCAGTTTAACCTTTTTTTCCCCACCTCCGATACCCCAGTGCCAGTGGGATTTTAATAAGGCACTAGCTTGATAGCTTGGCAAAACATTGACTTAGTTGCTAAATTGAGTTAAACTGCCTTATTGTGTTGTAATGAAAATTTATAATTCTCTTCCTTTTTAAAAAAAATATTTATTCTGCTAGCATATTTTATAAATCTACAAAAATAGTCAGTGATTTTGTGGATTTTCTTTCTCTGCTCATTAAAATAATTTAACGTGGAACACAAATTCATAACTTTAAACATGGATGGATAAATCAATGCAAAAATGAAAATAGTTTTATGCAGTTGTTTTATTGCATTTAAAAGAACATTAGCCTTCAATATGTAGAAAAACTAACAAAAATTATCTTACTCTAATTATTTTGTCTGATATTTAGTGATACTCAGTCACTACATTTGGAAGAGGAGTGAGGCATGGTCTGGTAGTCAAGTACTAGGATGAGAGTCAGGAGATCTGGGGTTTGATTCTTCATTTCCACATACTTTGTGTAATAATTTATACCTGTGCAAAGTGAGTACAAACGTGTTTGTAAAATGCTACCCTTCGGATCTAGTAGTGCTTTACACTCACTCTGCACAGGAGTAAATGACTATACAAGGAGCAGGGCAACAGAGAACCAGGTGCCTGAGTTCTATGTCTGGTTCTGCTTCATACAAGTTGTATGTGGTCTTGGGCAAGTCATTGGATCACTCCAGGCCTCAGTTTTCCCATCTGTAAAATAGAACCACAGAACCTGTCTGTCTCCACTGGGGTGATATGAGGCTTACTTAATAAATGTTTGTAAAGTGATTTGAGATCTTAAATTAGAAAGTAATAAAGATGTTTCTAATTTCTTTCAGTGATTTTTTTTTCTTTTCTCACAAAAGTAATGCCATATAGTGCTGAAATTGCTAAGCAGTTTATTCTGCACAAATATAATCAAGGTCACTGTTAAGGATCAAATAAGTGTAAATAATGGAACAAAAATCAATTCATCTAGATAAAATTAATTTGAAGATTATTGGGTTTTCTTAATTCTTTCTACTTCTATTTCTTGCTTTTGATTTTTTTAAACCTAATTTTCAGTTACATTATTTCAAATAAATCTCCAAATTAGTTAAACATTATGGGTTACATTAAAGTAAGCAGATAAGCAATTACATTCAAGATGCATTCTGTGTTACTCTGTATTATTTTGGTATTATATGTAGTGCAGAGTAATATGCTTCAGGGAAGTTTAAGAATCAGAGAGCAAGCAACCTGGCCAGCATTTGAAATGTTAGTATGAAAAGTATTTATTATTGTTACTTTCATTTTTCACAGGTATGTGTTTCAAGTTCTATAGCTTGAGCACACATTTGTAAATCCTCACACCAACTGAAATCCTCAGAGCTGAGCATCCCTCCCTCTATTACTTTACCAGGCCTATAAGACAGACTACCCCCTTAGGGGATGGCACGGTAAATCAATGTTTATATTTCTCTAACCCCTGAGACTCCTTGACCTAAACATTTGCAATTTTCACTAATCTGGATGGTGAGTGATAAAAGGAATGTTGTTTTTGAAAGAGGCAAGCTTGAATTGTTAAGGGGCCAAATTTAAGGTGCTTTTATACTATTCTTGCTTTCTGATCACCTGGTATATTTTAAAATGTTTTTTTTTTTAATGACCCAGAGGGGGAGTGGGAAAAAGGTATGATTTTTCAGAAAAGCAAAAGAGTCCTGAGGTTAAAGAAAAATAAATATGAGAAATTCTACAACATTCTATCATTTTAAATAACCAGAGTAACATAGACAGGCTGCAAGGCCTGTTCTGAAGTTTTACACACACATTTTAGATTTTTTTTTGGCACTGCTATTTCTTGAATATATATTCAAGAATGAACAATAGCTAATAATAAATAATATACGATTTATTCTGCTTTACTTGCAGAATTAAAAAAAACTAACACCAGAAACAATTAAGAACAGATTACCTTTTATTCCAAAGATAGAAAATTCTGTTTTGTAGAGGAGAATAATACAGCATTATTTTTCTACATAATGACTCTTCAATGAGCCGTCAGCTGAGGCACAGAAGATCATGTGTGCCAAAAGTCTGAATTCCCCTCTTCATATTTAAAGGGCTTTTCTTCAATAACAGATGATTTTAAAACATACACATGCCCAAAACAATTGCTAAGGAGCCAGTAAAACACAAGATGAATGGCCCCAACTGGAAAGAAAATTCCTTTAACATGGTACAAAAGAGAAGAAATATAAACTCTGTAGACTAGGAACATAGGTTTTGAGAATGAAATAACATTTGTAAGAGAGACTACTTCTCTTCCACACATAAAAATATGGATATCAGGGAATATTGTGTCCAATGAGACTTAGCTGACTACAGATACCACAGTTCAATAGGGTCAAGAAACTGTATCCACAGAGTTCAGGAAATATCATCCAAGGACTTTTTCAACCAACTGCTACTCTTCTGTGAGAAACATTCATCTATCCATTTTAAGGATTATTTGTTAGTTAAATAATTTAAATTGCACTTATAGTGAATTAATGTGACTAAAGCAACATTTGTTTATGATGCTGGTTTTGATCATTTGATCATTTGTAGCTTATCTGCCGCAGTCCCAATCAGTGTAACCACGGGGGGGGGGGGGGAAGAGACCTTGAGGGGGCCAGAAGGGGGAATTTTGATCCACATTAAAAAAAAAAAGGCAAAACTAGGAGAGAGGCATCCAGGCTGTGTCCTCAGCAATTTTCTTACCCTACAGCACATTTTAGCCCATCCCTTTAAAATTAATTAATTAATTAAAAAGCTCAAATTGAGTTAGTTATTACAACTGTATATCACAGTAGCCTCTACTTTTCCTTCCATCCCCCAATCCCTCACGTATGCTACGGTCTTCCCCTCAAAATCAAGCCAATGCACAAATACATGCAGACTCCTCCACTGTCTACTCACAAGCACAGGCACCACCCCTACCAACCAGTCCCACAGACAGGCCGGATCCCTTCAAACCCCAGACCACACAGAACTTGTTATTCATGCTCCCTGGCTAAATCTCTTATCCTTATCCACCCAACATGTTCAGCTTCTCCTCCGTGACCTGAACAGCTCATTCTGGGTTCACCCACTGCAGCCCCCTCTCTTCTCCCATATGGTGTTACCCTTGGCTTTCCCTGCTGGTCTGCCCACCCCAGCTCCATGCTCTCTCATACTCAAATATGCTCTGGCCTCGCCTTTCCCTCCCACTCAGCCCAGAATGTTCCTCCCTCCTTGGCCTCTCTTACTGCTCCCCTGGGTAGAACAATTCTGGGGGGTAAGCTGTGTCACTGCCCTGCTGGGGTAGGGGCTGCTCATGGGGCACTGACAGCCAGTCCCATCCCACAGAATTAGGGAGGGACTGTGTGGGTCCTATCCTGGGGATTGGGGACAGCAGGCCATGGGGAATGTCTCACTAACGGCCTGGGCATGGATCTGGCCCAGTCCCCTGCTGTTATCTTCTCTGTGGCCAGGGGATGGGGGAGCTGACACCACAGCAATTAGAAGACCCGACTTGGCCTGCCCCACATGGGAGGTATCACAGTGCTGGCTGGTGAGGAGCTATCCTGTCCCATAGCAAATGACGCCCCTGTCGCTGGGGTGCTCTCCCGCTCCCCTTCCCTGCCCTCCCAGGCTCGCTCTACTCTTTTTCCTCCACTTCTCTATCTCCTCACACTCCCTAGCTCTCCCCACCCCAAACTGCCCCTCAGTGTGAGGACAGGGAGGAGGAAGTGCTGGAATATTTGCTTTCACCTCCCACTAATGGCTTTGCTGGCTACAGCAAACCAGGAGCTGGCCAGCACTAGCGGGAGCCTGTCTAGACCCTTGGAGCATTAAGTGGGGAGGAGCAGCAGCTGGAAGAGACCATGTTTTAGAAGAAGGGAGAGAAGCATTTTCATTTTTAACTCCGCAGACATAGGGCAGGCAGATATATTATGGAAGTACGTCACCAGGGAGGAGTGTTTGAACTTTATTGAATCACATCCAAATACAACATCAGCATTTGCCAAGCAAATATGTCTTGTTGTCTGCAGAAGTAGTCTTTGACAGCTCACTGGTGGACAGTCTCTGTCTTGCTTTTTATCAGGAATAAAAACAATTTGTGATCAGTCAAATATTTAAAGGAGAGTAATCCACACTAGTATAACAAACAGAATTATTGTGCTGGCTTGGCGCACCTCAAGGCACCCTTAAAGGGTGTGATTCCTCCTATGTGAGAAGGATGCCTGTCTCAAGAAGTATTTAAGAGACAAACTTCAGACCTAAGTCTGACCTTTCTGCCTGGGAGAGGTAGTGGAACTATTTTATATAGTATCAGGAGGGAAACTGCCTCTGGTACCCTCTTCCACAAATCAGTAGATGCAGCTCTGCTGTTTAATGAGCTCATAACTGTGTCATTATTCTGAGGACTTGATTTGGCTGTGCTAATCCACCAATAAGTAGATTGTTAGGTTGCATAAGACAAGCATTTGGCAAATTTTTCACAGGCTTTTACTGAAGGAAGGGACTCCTTTATATGATCTTAATAAGTCTTAGTATCAGTTGATATCCTGGAGCAGTAGATATCTGACCTTGCTGTTCTATTCCACCAATCCATAGGTACTGGAATTTCTACTTACAATAGTTGGCTCACTGATACCATTCAAATACTGATGCTTCAGATAAGAATTGTTACATTCTGCTGATTTCCTTTTTGTTTTGTACTATGATTTCAGTTTTCAGGAGTTCATTCAAAGGATGCAATATTACTGACAGGATGGGTATACATCTGCCTAGACAGTGAATCATACTTAGGATTCTTTTCAGTTCTGGAATGGTTTCAGGAGACTGCACTTCCTTAATGGCTTTTACTTTATCTGGATGTGGTTTTATGCCTTGCTCATTTAGTATCCCAAGAAATCTGGTTGTTTTTGACATAACAATGCTTTTCTATAATATTGAGCTTTAGACCTGCATACTTGATTGTTTCCAATATAATAGGGAATCTTTTATGATGCTCTTCTTCTATTATTCCATATATTAGGATATCATCTATATAAGCAGCTACTCTTTTTATTTGCCACACTGGTAACCAAAAGAAAAGCAACCGGCCAGTAATATTTTGAGTCACTGTTCTACAGTGTCTGTTCTGACAAGCTTTGAGGTTCTAAAGGGAATCTGGGATGTTTGTTGTAGCCAATTAGTTCATTTTATCATCCATTTATTATCATGTTATATGGTGCTAAGGTCAACTCATATGCTATTTCATATATAATCAATGTATGCTAAATAGATTTAAATTGTAGGATCATAGAAGTATAAGATTGACAAGTAGTTTGGAGTGATGAATGTGTGTTAGCTATATAAGTATAGCATGGCTGGAATGCAAGGCCTACATGCTGAGGACTGTAAGATTTTAGCTTACCCATAGTAAGCCATAGGCTTAAGAACATTTGACATGAGTGGGTGACCTTGGAATAACTCTATGCCAGTAAGGTCACAAGATTATTGTAAAGAGATGTGCCAAAGGTAATGTTATGGAAAATTAGATTGCAATAAACCACAATGTATTTCCAAGATCATGAGACACCTGATTGTAACTTCATGGAATGTCCTGTCCCTGACCACAGGATATATGTGCATAGATGCTAATGAGAATAAGAGGAACTAAGAAACAATCTATGAAAAATGGGGCACCCCAATATTCATAGAGTATAGAAGTACAGATAAGGAAAAGAAGGCTGCAACCCTCATGCATATGTGTACGGTGTCAGATGTCTTTCAGAACAACAATATAAAAGAGGTTCCCTAGTTGGGTAAAGTGGGAAGACCCCACTGGAAACCTCAGCAGACACCATCCCTCTATTGACGATGGTCTGTTGAAATCATCAGACCCTAGAATATCTTTGAATGGGTTTTTGTAGGGTTTATATATGCATGGATAATTGTAACTTTACTTATTGCTTTAATAAAACTTGTAGTACAAATAAGATTTTGTACTTATGATTGAGTCTGTGTTCACTACCCTTGGACTTCATGTTTCCAAATTTGAGAAAAGCACCAGAGGTAATTTTCACTCTTTTGAGCTTGAAACTGTAGCAACAGGAGGTGTTACTACATTCAGTTTAAATAAAGAAAAAAAGCTACATTGTCATGGCCATATTATCAAGCAATATTGCAATAAGGAATAATGAAAGACTAGACCCCACAATGATGGACACAATGTGTGATTTTACTCTTTACATCATTGTGGTTATCCTTTTTCCCCAGTTGTATCCTTGCTTTTTTTCTCTCAGTCTATTGCATTCCAATCTCATTCCACTTCCGTCTTTTCTGTTTCCTTCTGTTGCTTCATCTCCCCCCTTCTTTATGTTTCTCCACAGTCGGCTCCCATTTTCCCTCTCTTCCTCCACTGACCCCCTCACTCTTCATACTTTGTCCCAATCTCTTCCCCATTTGTAGCGGTGCTAAGGGAACTGCAGTGGAACTGAGTCCAGTGCAGCAGGAACAAGAGGAGGGAGATGTATACTGCCCACCACTGCCATGCTTTATACTGTTCAGCTAGCCCTGTAGACTGCAGGAAATGTGTACTCAGTCAGTTCTGCAGGTGGACAGCAGCATAGGTGTTCATGTAGGCAGGACAAAAGGATTTAGGTAGTCCAGGAGCTTGGCAGGATAATGGGACATGCCTCCAAAGCCTGCCTCGGAGTGATATTCAACAGAATTCAGGACACTTGGTAGGTGTGGTATAAGATATTTTAAGCATACATTAGTTTTGAAGCATTTAAAAAACTTTACCTTTTGTACTTGCATTGACATGACTTATTTAGGCTGTAGCTGTTTCCTAAAACTGCAGCATCTCGCTCATATGAGTGCCATTAAAATCGCCATCAAGATGGGACAAAATGATAGAAAGAAACAGAAGAGTTGCCAACAAAACTTTCTACAGTCACTCTGCTTTAGTTAGCTAGATTTGGAATTGCTGAAGTTTAGTTAACATATATATATGTATATGTATATGTATATGTATATGTAAATGTGTATATATATATATGACTGTCATTGTGCTTAACATTACCAGTAATTCTTTTCAGTGTCATTCTACCTAGAGACAAACGTATATGAGTTTATAAACAAGTAATTCTGTTTTGTTTGTTTCATATAAGAATACTCAACTTCTTGCAACACTGATGGCATGAAGTGGAATTATTGTAGAATTCAAAGATGTTATATCTTTGTTGACAGTTGCAGTGGTATATATTGTTTAATTTTTAATCTGATGAGCAGTGTGCTGCTAATCTAACGGGTATGTAAGCCTTTCAATAATTGTTTATTGTTTTGAAAATTCTGAATCAAATTATCCACGATGACTCCACAATCTCTTTCTTGAGTGGTAACAGCTAATTTAGACTCAATCATTTTGTATGTATAGTTGGAATTATGTTTTCCAATGTGCATTACTTTGCATTTATAAACACTGAATTTCATCTTCCACTCTGTGGCCCAGTCACCCAGTTTTGTGAGATCCCTTTGTAACTCTTGGCAGTCTGATTTAGGCTTAACTATTTTGAGTAATTTTATATCATCTGCGAACTTTACCGCCTCACAGTTTACCCCTTTTTCCAGATCATTTATGAATATTTTGAACAACACTGGTCCCAGTACAGATCCCTGGAGGCTCCTGCTATTTATCTCTCTCTATTATGAAAACAGACCATTTATTTCTACCCTTTGCTTCTTATCTTTCAACCAGTTACTGATCCATAAGAGGACCGTCCCTCTTATCCCATGACTGCTTATTTTGCTTAAGAGCATTTGGTGAGGGACCTTTTTCAAAGGCTTTCTGAAACTCCAAATATACTATATCCACTGGATCATCCTTGTCCACATGCTTGTTGACACCCACAAAAAATTCCCCTAATAGATTGGTGAGGTATGATTTCTCTGCAACACTGTAAACAACTCTCTATTCTGTTATTCAAACTTTAAAAGGGCCTTTTTAACTGACAGCAGCCATATTTCTGATGGCAGTCTTCACTTGGTCTTTCAGCTGCAGGCTGGACACCCATCTTAAGAGATAACATAGTCTTAACATAGACTAAGTACAGTACTTAGCCAGGAAAGAGACTCTATTGACAACTCTTTGTACAGGTCTGGGTTGGAGAGTTACATTGTCTAGAACGGAAAATGTTCTTAGTACAGACTGCTGAAATGGCTATGCCCAGTGTTGCTTTTAGTTATTATTGAAAAGCTGTTGTAGTCATGGATTCTGAGGAGAGAGGACAAAGAATGTCTTATGAATAATACTCTATGCTTAGTACCAAAAGCATTTTCTAACCCTAGTATTTTGGTCCACTAAATAAAGTAAAGAGGACTGCTTTGTCCTTGTGGAAATTTAGTGGCCATGTTGAATTAAGCTGTAACCTCTGAACAGGTTATGCTCTGTGTTCTGTGTCTTTTGTGTTTCATAGGTCATCCTTAGCTAGACAGCAAGCTTGGTGGCTTGAGGTAAACAGGGATATTGAAGACTCCATAGAGAGTGTGAATCTTGGCATTTTGCACAACTGAGGTATTGTCCTGAACTAGAAAATCCTTGGATGTAGCCATTATGCACACTGCAGAGTGTTTCTATTGATTTGTTGGCCTTTTCTCAGGTGAAAGAAGTTTTCTGTATGGCTTCAGTTGACGCAGAGTATCATTAATGCTTTTTGCTTTGTTTTTTCAACTCTTGCTGTTATAAAAATGACTTGATTAAGGATCCCAGATTACATCTCAATAATTCAAGAATTTATTGCAAGTCAATAATATTAAGTATATTTGATTTCCCCTTGCTATGTAACTGGGAAGCCTGGCATGTAAAATTCTTATTTTCTGTCTTAAAATCAGAAAATAACCCCTTTTCTCCTATATTACAGAACAAGAGTACCTAACTTCATAAAATGTACTCTTGTTGAATTACTAATAGGAAGATGTTTATATAACTGACTGGAACCTATGAGACCTGATTTGGATGCCCATGTAAATAAATACCCTCATAGGAAGAAAATAAGGTATTAAGAAACTAGAGACCTTATACTAATGTGTGACTGGAGAAGAAATTTAGATTTCAGATGTCATCCACAAAAAGAAAACTAGATCCACCAATATGCCCAGTACAAATATGAGAGCTTACCTGATTCTCAGTGGTGACGTCAAAACTTGACAGAGAATTCACTTCCAAAAACTTCAAGGTGGAGTTAAGGTTCTGTTGTACAACATTGTTCAACAACTACTTTCTGTACCATTCTAGAAGATAGGATTTCAAAACCATAAATTCAAACATTAGAAAACCAAGAAATGCACAGTTACAGCTTCCTACATGTCCCTTAACCGAACGTGTATAATGTGTTCTCCCCTCCAGTATGTCTGAGGTTGTTAAGGGTACAGTCTAGATTTTGACAAGCACACCTCAAAAGTTTCAGTTCAGATAAACACCCGGAAGTTGAGCTGTTTATCAGTTCTCTTTATTATTTTTATTTTATTACAGAGAATATACATGACAACAAAAGAAAGGTACATATACTAGCATGAACTTCAACATTTTACAGTGAAATAAAGAATGATCAGCTGAAGTTTTTGCTGATTTTGTCTCATGCTTTATATGTACTGTGATACTTTTTAGGTCTATAAAATGGAAGCTTTATGAGAGCTGGCTTTTTGGAGAGATTATTGGGTTGGGAAAGGAATACTGTAAGAATAAAAATGTTTGATTTATAAACATTATAAAGAATAAAGAATAAAGAATCAAAATAGGTGTTTGAACACATCTAATACTCCTACTAGTCAGAAACTAAAAGTGCACAGGCATGTAAAAAAAACCAACAACTTATCACCATTATTATTGTATAAGAATATAAAAACATAAGAACAGCCATAGTGGGTCAGACCAAAGGTCGATCTAGCCCAGTATCCTCTCTTCTGACAGTGGCCAATGCCAGGTGCCCCAGAGGGAATGAACAGAACAGGTAATCATATAGTGATACAGCTTCTGCTCAACAGACCCTAGGGACACCATCTCTGTCCATCCTGGCTAATAGCCATTGATGGACCTATCCTCCATGAACTTATCTAGTTATTTTTTGAACCCTGTTATAGTCTTAGCCTTCACAACATCCTCTGGCAAGGAGTTCCACAGGTTGACTGGCCATTGTGTGAAGAAGTACTTCCTTTGCTTTGTTTTAAACCTGCTGCCTATTAATTTCATTTGGTGACCCCTAGTTCTTGGTTATGAGAAGGAGTAAATAATACTTCCTTATTTATTTTCTCCACACTAGTCATGATTTTATAGATCTCTATCATATACCCCCTTAGTTGTCTTTTTTCCAAGCTGAAAAGTCTCAGTCTTATTAATTTCTCATCATATGGCAGGCATTCCATACCCCTAATTATTTTTGTTGCCCTTTTCTGAACCTTTTTCAATTCTAATATATATTTTTGAGATGGGGCGACCACATCTGCATTCAGTATTCAAGATGTAGGCGTACCATGGATTTATACAGAGGCAACATGATATTTTCTTTCTTAATATCTATTCCTTTCTTCATGATTCCCAACATTCTGTTAGCTTTTTTGACTGCCGCTGCACATTGAGTGGATGTTTTCAGAGAACTATCCGCAATGATTCCAAGATCTTTTTCTTCAGTGGTAGCAGCTAATGTAGATCCATCTTTTTATATGTATAATTGGGATTATGTTTTCCAATGTGCATTACTTTACATTTATCAACATTGAATTTCATCTGCCATTTTATTCCCCAGTCACCCAGTTTTGTGAGATCCTTTTGTAGCTCTTCGCAGTCTGCTTGGGACTTAACTATACATGGTTCATCTAATATGTCTAGTACAGAGAAGTAAGAAGTAGAAAAAAAAGTTAACCAAATTTTTTTGAACCTCAAAAAATATTCTGTTATTGGGTCTTTTCAATTTTTGGCAGATTTGAAAGATTCCTATTTTATCTGAACTAAAGATTAAATTTCTAAAATGTTAATATTTGTTTAATATATGTCTGAATTAAAAATCCTATAATTCCTCATTAGTTAAAGTAAAACATTGGGGAGCATATTCTGATTGAATCAGATGTGAATGGAGTTACTCTAGTTTTACATCTGTGTTTTTGATATAAGAATTTGTCTTCACAGTAATAATTTCCTCCTTTGTCTCCATAGCTTAACAGATAAACTTCCAAAATAATGTTGGTTGATGATGTAATGTAAAGAATAAGGAGTCCCAGTGTTCCCTTTGAAGACATAGAAACAGGATTTACTTATAGGAGATATTGTATGTGAGCAAGTTGGATATCATTAAAAACATTTTTCTCTCAGTCTCCCTAGGATTCATGTCTTACTTGTTAACTGTGTCACTAGTGTAGAAAATTTGTGATGTCTTTCTCTGAGAAATTATATTCCCTCAAGTAGAAGACAAATTTTACCCTCCATGGTACTGTGTCTTTTTATTGTTTAAACAATTAAATAATATTATGTTTTAATATAACCTCAATGAATTTAAAATTTCACTTGTGTCATTCCTGCTGTAACATGAGTCACCTGCGGTAACCAAAGGAAAGTGATTCTTAATTTAATGACAGATAAAAAATATGTCATTTAGTGAAGTTGTTTTCAAATATAATTTATTCATGTTTATTTCCTATGTACAAATATTATTTTTAATGTAGCAGGTATTCAAATATTTCATGGATTAATACCCTAATTAATATTCTAATAGAGGTTTCCTAATCAATATTCTACTTATTACAGTACTTCTTAGAAATGTAAATCAACAATCTAGTACACACTGCAGTACAGTAACCAATAAGTAAAGAAACAAAAAAAAGCCCTTCAAAACAAATACTTCTCCCCCCAAGAAAACTTTATGGTGATTGATGCTTGAAACATTTTTGAGAGTGTCCTAAAGCATTTTTGGTAAGACCCCCACCCTTGTTCATTTTCAGCCGAAATATATTAACTGTATAAATAAGCTGGGAGTTAAAGTGTTCCACCTAAGATGTGATGAAATATTTTATATATTCCCTGTTCTGGTCTGAAGGCAAAATTCCACATTTACGAAACAATCTCTAAACCTGTGTGTAGAGATCAAGCTTGTCTTGGGCTGAGAGTAGGAATATCCCAACTAAAGTCCTCCTACTTTACATTCTCTAACCAGCAGTTTGCATATTGAGCCCCTGATCTTACTCCCATTTAAATTAATGGCAAAATGTCCATTGACTTCATTGGTACAAAATCAGGCATTGGGTCATCTGAGGCAGAAAAGTTACTTCATCTTCTGACCTGCACAGTAGCCAGCTGTGGCATTTTCCCTTGGAGAAAAAATGTAAAGATTCCCATGCTAGTACAAACAGTGAAGTCCAGAATACATTCATGCGTCCCTCAAGAGGACTGGGCATTGGCAGCACTGTGCAATATTACAGTAGGATCCTGTGAGAAGCCAGGCATAGCACAGGCTCTTAATGCAAAATGGATATCCACTGCCAGATGCCAGTCCTTCATATGGTGGTAATGGTGAACATAGAATGGCCATATTGGATCAGACCATTGGTTCATTTCACCCAGTATCCTGTCTTCCAACTTTGGCCAGTGTCAGGTATGTCAGAAGGAATGAAGAGAATAGGACAATTTATCAAATGATCCATCCCCTGTCATCTAGTCCCAGCTTCTAGCAGTCAGAAATTTAGGGTCACCCATAGTATGGGGTTATGTCTCTGACCATGTTATCTAATAGCCATTGATAGACCTGTCCCCAGTGAACTTATCTAATTCTTTTTTGAACCCAGTTATACTTTTAGCCTTCACAAAATTCCCTGGCAATGAGTTCCACAGGCTGACTGTGAATTGTGTGAAGAAGTATTTTCTTTTGTTTGCTTTAAACCTGCTGCCTACTAATTTCATTGGATGATCCTTGTTTCGTGTGTTATCTGAAAGGGCAAATAACACATTGTATTTTGTTGGTAATTAGACCAGCAGTACTCAGGCTTCTGGCCCTTCTTGTCCTTGGTCTCTGATCAGTCGCAGTTTCCTTGGTTAGACGAAAAATTCAGTGAGATGTATGAAAACTGATAAATGATGAGCATGAATGCTAAGGATGCTTGTTTACAGCAGCATAGCAGTGATTTCATGTAATGCTATTTATGCCTTTCTAGAGAGGTTATTTAGACATGGTATACCATTCATGTATGGTCCTTCACCACTGCTAAGGTAGATTTCTTGTAATGGCCACTGGCTGGAGGACCACTGGGGTAGCAGTTCAATGCTGTTCGCGTCTAGTTGGTGTTGGTCCTGCTTTGAGCAGGGGATTGGACTAGATGACCTCCTGAGGTCCCTTCCAACCCTAATATTCTATGATTCTATAATTCTGTGATTCTATCGCTACACATACTACTGCATCCCACATATTAATGCTCTGAAGCAATATTCTTATGCGCTATGATCAAGCTGTAGGATTGTGTATGTGGTGTGTTGCTGGGGTACAGGACATGAGATGGCATACCAGATATAGCACACTCCTGTGTTGCTGATTGTAGAGGGTTCGTGCCGGGGCTCGACCCTCCTGGGCAGGAGGGGAGCCACACCGACTCACTCCCGCAGAGACAACGGTATAGTTCTCGAGGCTAGGGCTCAGGCCCTTTGGCGCAGGGCTGAGCGACACACAGTTGAGGGAGCTCAGGCCCTTTGGTGCAGGGGCTGAGCAACAGTATAACAGTTAAAGGAGCTCAGGCCCTTTGGTGCAGGGGCTGAGCAACAATACAACAGGGGCTGAGCAAAGAAACAGTTAGTTCAGGGCTCAGGCCCTCAGGCAGGGGCTGAGCAAACAAACAGTTAGTTCAGGGCTCAGGCCCTCAGGTAGGGGCTGAGCAAACAAACAGTTAGGGAGCTCAGGCCCTTTGGTGCAGGGGCTGAGCAACAGGATAACAGTTAAAGGAGCTCAGGCCCTTTGCTGCAGGAGCTGAGCAAACAGTAACTAAAGTACTTAAGCCCAGGCCCTAGGGCAGGGCGGGGCAACAAACGTTGAGGCAGAGCTCAGACCCTCAGGCCGGGGTTGAACAAACAGTAATAGGCCTGAGCCTCAACAGGCCTGGGAGAGGGGGGAGACTGCCACCCACGGGTTGGGTGGCAGGGGGGACGCAGGCCCTCCCACTCCACTGCGTCCCAGCCCGGGGCCCTAGCAGCGGCAAAAGACCCGCTGCTTCGTCAGTGGGGATCCTGACCGAAACACACTGACATCAGCTCATACGTCTCTGCAGCCTGACCGGGGTCGGCTACCCCCGGGCTACTTCCAGGTTCCCCCTCAGGGACTACCTCATCCGTGGCACCGGGCCCAGTCCAGTCCACCAGCATGGGCTCCTCTCGGCCGGGGCTTGGTGGCAGGTCCGGCAGCTCCTCGGGGAAATCCGGCCACTTGAACTCAGGCGGCTCCTCCGGGTAACAGCAGGGGCGGAGGGGCTCCGGCGCCGTCTCGCCTTTGGGGTTGGTGTGGGGGAGTTCCAACTGCCCCTCCCAGTGACGGGACCGGACGGGCTCTGGTGGTTCCTCCTCGTAGTGGGCTCGGGGCAGCTCCGGCCAGTTAGGGCCACGGCCTCGGGCCTTGGAGGTCTCCCGGCCGCGAGCTCCCCGCCGCACGTCTGCTCCCTGTGGTGGCTGGGGCCTCAATGAGCTCTGGCGGCCGGCTTTTATACTTCCTGTCCCGCCCCTTGACTTCCGGGGGGGCGGGAACAGGCGGCGGAGGCGCTACCCACTTGGATGTCTGTAAGGGCACTCCCTCTGCTGGGCAGGAGGGGAGCCACACCGACTCACTACACTGATGATGATAAGTTGATGAAGATCACTGCTGTATGAGGTGATCTATGACCAGGGAGTACATGGAACCACCATCATCACCACAATATAGAAAATGGCTTAAGACAAAGATGATATGATATAAGTGTTTCCAGGGATGAAAGTAGAAATAGGGAATTACCGGTACGGGGCTGGGTTGGGGCCACCCTATACCCGGTAAGTGCCGTCCCCTCCCCCGCCGGGGTAGCAGCGGCAGCCGGGGGCCCTGGCAGCAGTTTAAAGGGCCCAGGGGTCAGCTGCCGCTACCGCCCCGGGCCCTTTAAACCACTGCCGGAGCCCTCGGCTGCTGCTGCTACCCCAGGGCTCCAGCAGCAGAGCTCCGGGGGCTATTTAAAGGGCCCAGGACTCCCCTGCTTCTACCACCCCGGCCCTTTAAATAGCCCCTGGAGTCCTGGGGTAGCAGCGGCGGGGCTCCGGCGGCTATTTAAAGGGCCCAGGGCAGTAGAGGCAGCGGGAGCCCCGGCCCTTTAAATAACCCCAGAGCCCCACCGCTACTCCAGAGCTCCGGCAGCGGGGCTCTGGCAGCAATTTAAAGGGCCTGGGGCTCCAGCCACTGCTGGGAGCCCTAGGCCCTTTAAATTGCCACCTAGGGAAGCCGGACCACACCGCTACGGCACACCGGCTCTTGCCAGTACGCCATACCAGGGCGTACCAGCTTACTTTCACCTCTGAGTGTTTCTTAGTTTTTATTGACACATACTGTGGAATAATAATAGTTAAAAGCACTGTTCATATTACTAAGATATCAGCATCCTCATGTTCTGAATCCTCCTGCATCTCAGATCCATGGTTGTCTGGATCATCCCCCACACCATGGAAACTGGCTAGTTTGCCACGTGTCAATGATGATGAACAAGGATGAAAGGTTCTGTTACTGTGCAGACATCTGTAGAAGCCAAGACTGAGAGAAGGCTTGTATTTGTCTTAATAGATCATAGTGATGGTCAAGTCTGGCAATATACTACTACTTCCTTAAACTACTATACTGGATGTCATGAGCCAGACACATTATTACTCATTGATAGGTCATGGCCATATTTTTCCAGCCTCAAGGAAAACAGAATATCCTTTTGTTGCTTTCAGAGGATGACAGGTTGCTTAAACACATCCTCCATCCTAAATGTGAGGATTAGATACCCTTTCCCTTTTTAAGACTGGAGGTGATCAGCAAGAGTGGCAAGGAGTTAGGTTCATTGGTGTGGTCCTTTGCTAATGCTATGCTGTGCAGAATTTTTAGTAATCTGATTGGTAGAATCAGCCTGACTAGGTCTGTTTCAGTTTGTGAGCAGACTGCTGACTGACTGGACAATTTAGTCCAGTCTTCTAATGACCTAGATTCTTTTTGTTTACAGACCTGATTAATTTTGTTCACTGTTCACTTCATATACACTTTCAGGCTTTGTCCAAGTTATATCTTTGTATGGATAATCTTCAATCTGTACTAGCCGATGGCTAATGTGTGAAGAGAGAAGAACCTGATGTTTCATACTCACCACTGAAACGTCTGCCTTCCAGGTCTTCATGAACTAGTATTGCCAGATTCCATCATTACTAATTTAAAGGACTAAGACAGATATGCTCCTGTGGTACACATTATCTGGATGTCTGTTGGCCATTTACTGAGGGGTTAGGGGCTCTGCTGCCACAGCAAGGACAGGATGATTGTTTATAGGTACAAATTCATCATGGAATATCGGGTATTATGGATCAGCCAGGCACATCCTTGGGTGTATTTTGCAGCTGCCTATTAATCCATAATCAGATGCTGTTACAGTCTATCTGTTGGTAACTCCTTTGTGGAAACAGCATGAAAAGCTGGAATGTTGCCTGTTGCCAAACCTGGTTAAACATTGTACAGGCACCACAATTCTCTTGGCAAGAGCATCAGTTTTGAAACTACCAACATATACTGCAATATTTTCAATAATGAGGCAGAAAAGAAGGAAGTGTTCAATAAATATTTCTGTTCTGTATTTGAAAAAAGCAGGATGTGTACTTGTATCATATGAGGATGACAACGTATTTTCCAGTCCATTAGTACCTGAGGAGGATGTTAGATAACATCTACTAGGGATAAATATTTTTAAATCAGCAGGTCTGGATAATTTGCACCCAGGACTCCAAAAAGAATTGACTGAGGAGATCTCAGGTGTTAATTTGTAATAAATCTTGGAATTCGGGAGAAATTCCAGAAGAATGGAAGTGAGCTAAACTTTTGCCAATATTCAAAAATAGCCCACAGGATGATCTGAATAACTGTAGTCTGTTCAGCCTGACATCAGTCATGAGCAAAATAATGATATAATCATGGGATTCAACTGATAAAGAATAAAGGAGAAGAATTCAATTAATGCCAATCAACATGGTTTTATGGAAAATCCAGTCTTGTCAAACAAATTCTGATTTCATTTTTTGATGAGATCACAAGTTTGGTTGATAAAGGTAATTACATAGATGTAATATATGGAGACTTTCATATGATGTTGGACTTAGTACAGCATGACGTTCTGTTTTTAAAAAAAGTACCATATAATATCAATAAAGCACATGTTAAATTGATTAAAAACTGACTGACAGATCTCACAAAGCAATTGTCAATAGGGAATCATCACTGAATGGAGGTGTTTCTAATGGCATTCTTCAGGGATTGGTACTAGGTCTGATGCTATTGAACATTTTCATCAATGGTCTGGAAGTAAATATAAAATCTTTGCAGATAAAATTTGCGGACACAAAGATTCGTGGAGTGATACTTGATTATAAGAACAGGACAGTCAGACAGAGGGATCTGGATTGTTCAGTAAGCTCATCCCATTCAAACAATATGTGTTTTAATTAGGGCTGTCAATTAATCACAGTTAACTTAGCAATTAAGTCAAAACAAACTAATTGTGATTAAAAAATTAATCGTGATTAATCGCAGTTTTGATCATACTGGTAGTACTAATTGTTGTTACCTTTTCTTGAACATTCCTTCTTTTGCAACATCCAAAAATGCTCTACATGTTTCAGCATAATATCTCTCTTCAGTATGCGTTATTGTTAAAGCAAACGACTGCAGTATCCATGCAGCATCAGTCAGGTGTGCCGTGACTCCAAGATAGCAGTGATTGCTCAAGGATGTCCAGTGATCACCAGTCAAAGCAAGCAGTGCATTTTTCAGAAGCTCCAACTTTGTAGTCTTCTCGTTGTGATATAGGTCATGTATTCGTGATGCAATGGTTCCTTGGGAGGGCAAGGTGTGACTGATTGGAAGATTCAATTTGAATAACATCTCTTTGTCCTCTGTCATTTACAATGTTGAGTGGTCTGCAGTCCATAGCTATTCACTTTGCAATAGCATTGGTTAAGCTATTGTACATTGTTTGATCCATGGGCTTGTAGCGATCTTGAAAATCTGTAAATATACTATTTTACAGCTGGTGGGATTCATTTGCTGTTGGTGGGTTATCTGTAGCACAAGATCTGGAAGTGAAAGCATGTTCAGTGTGTAGATGGTACTGCAGACTTGAAGTAGTTCAATGGTATTGGAACTTAGTCTTGCAATAGCTACATGTAATCATCTTTTTAGCCAGTGGGATCAAAACTGTGATTAATCACAACTAATTTTTTTAATCACTTGACAGCCCTAATTATCAAGCTCAGTCTTGAAACAAGTTAGTTTTTTTGGCTCCACTATTCCCCTTGGAAGGCTGCTCCAGAACTTCACTTCTCTGATGGTTAGAAACTTTCATCTAACTTCAAGCCTAAACTCGTTGATGGCCAGATTATATCCATTTGTTCTTGTACTACCACTGGCCCTTAACTTAAATAGCACCTCTCTCTCCCTGATGTTTATCCCTCTGACATATTTATAGAGAGCGATCATACCTCCCCTCAGCCTTTGTTTTGTTAGGCTAAACAAGCCAAGATCCTTAAGTCTTCTCTTGTAAGGTAGATTCTCCATTCCTCTGACTCTCCTAGCAGCCCTTCTCTGAACCTGTTCCACTTTGAAATCATCTTTGTTAAACATGGGACACCAGAATTGCACCTAGTATTCCAGATGAGATCTCGCCAGTGCCTTGTACAATGGTAATAACACTTCTCTATCTCTACTGGAAATACCTTGTCTGTTGCATCCTAGATCTGAATTAGCCTTTTTCACAGCTGCATCACATTGGCAGCTCATAGTCATCAACCAATATACCTAGGTCTTACTCCTCCACGTTAACTTCCAACTGATAAGACCCCATGACCTTTCACTTTGCACTAGGGCTGTCAATTAAGGATTGATTCACAGCATGATTAATATGTTAATTTTTGTAATGTGTTAATTGCACTCCAGAGGCAGTGGTGGGGCTGGAACCCCAGACCCAGAGTTCAGCAGGGGGGCTGAAGCTCCAGTCTCGGAGCTCCACGGGTGGTGGTGTGGGGGCTGGAGCCCTGAGGCCCACATCTCCGGGGGGCTGAAGCCCAGAGCCCTGTGCCCCGAATGGGGCTGGGGGGGTCTGAAGGCCAGAGCACTCTGCCCATGTGGGGCTAAAGGTCAGAGCCCCCTGCCCCAAGGGGAGCTGAAGCCCTAGGCCCCATGAGGCTGAAGTTAAGGGATCACAATTTTTTCTAATGGGGGGGGTCATGATTTTTTTTCCCAAGTCCAAATGGGGTCTCCAGCAAAAAAGTTTGAGACACACTGCTCAAAAGTTTTCATGGTTTTATTTTTGAGTGCTATGTAAAAAAAAAAAATCTACATTTGTAAGTTGCACTTTCACAATAAAGAGATTGCACTACAGTACTTGTATGAGGTGACTTGAAATACTTTCCTCGGGTTATTTTTTTTAACAGTGCAAATATTTGTAATAAAAAAGAATATAAAGTCAGCTCTGTACACTTGGTATTGTGTTTTGTAAATGTAATCAATATATTTGAAAATGTATAAAACATCCAAAATATTTAAAGAAATGGTATTCTATTATTGTTTAACAGTGCAATTAAAACTGCAATTAATTGTGATAATTTTTTTTAATCTCATGATTGTGTTTAATTTTTTAATCGCTTGACAGCCCTAGTTTTAATATAGTCGAATACAAAGTTATACATCTAAGAATACAGGCCAGAACTACAGAATGGGGGGCCATAACCTGGAAAGCAGCATATATAAGAAGAATTTAGGCATCACAGTGGACAAGTCAAGCACAAATTATTGGGTTTACTATAGGTTTAATTGGGTGAAATTTAATGGTGCGTGACACATAGGAGGTCAAACTAGATAATCTAATGGTCCTTTCTGGCCTTAAAGTTTACTAAACTATGAATATGATTGTTTTCTTGTGAGTCATGGGGAAAGAGATTTGCCCTAGCCTCTACAAGTTTCTCTTTCTGATATCCTCCCCCCTTCGCCCCCTGCAGCTCTGACTTCATTCCATTGGAGGACTTTCTGAATGCAAAGGAAGCCTAATTTTACTTTATTGCTGCCAACTGCTTGTGCTCCCTTCTTTACACACACATACACACACACATACACAATACACACACAAAGAAATGCCAATTATATAGGAATAACCTCATAAAAATAAATTGAATGGAACCAGGATTGAGAATGCATGAGTCTTGCAATCATACTGAAGAGGTCATAGACAGGAGTGTTTACAATTCAGGGGAGCAGTCTATGTAAAGTGATTGTGCCTATGGCACACTGAAAACACACTCATTTTGGTTATTTGTATTTATATGTATATATTTACAACCACACTCAACTGCTTTTTAATACCTTAGAAAATATGAATAGACATTTTAGTCTCTTAGCTGAAAGTGAAAATTCCTATTTTATAAAGCTGTAAAAATAAATTTTAATAGTCACTACTGATGTATTTTAGTATAAATAGCATAATTACTAAAGTTGATCTCTATTTTGAATTTATGATGTCTAGATGCCTTATCTAATACTATAGCCACAGAGAGTCCTGTGGCACCTTTAAGACTAACAGATGTATTGGAGAATAAGCTTTCGTGGGTGAATACCCACTTCGTCAGATGCATGTAATGGCCATTTTTCAAAGTATTGTGAATATGTTTAACACAAAGTGTCATTCACAATTCTGGGTACAAGAAGTTAGTGTGAATTCAAAAGTTTTTTTTCCCCTTTTTGAGTTAGTAGTGGATAAAACACTAAAATCTGATATTTGTTTAGTGTCAGATAGCAAAGAATTGTTAAATTTATTAGTAGATTTTTGCTTCTGAGCAAAATAGCCAAGCACTTCAAAAACATTTACCATTTTTTTAATTCATGTTTGCCTTTCCTAAAATGTCCAGAACTGTTTCCTCCATCAAGAAACATTTTACAAACTAGTTTGGAAGTCTTTATATTTAACAAATACAATTACCTGTTCAAAAGTCAAAAATTTAAGAAAGTTTGGGACTATAAAGTAGAGCCAGTTCCTTAAATCTTTTCATATTTGAAGTAGAATACTTTATTTTCCATTCAATCTATGAATTTTTTAACCTCAGTTTTCTAGGAACCCTGTTTAAACCTTTATTATTCATATAAAAGTGCTTCCTGTATTTTGTTGTGAATTTGTTTTTCTCTGAATCAGTGAGTGCTTTACCACCATCTGTGCTGAACTGAAAATATTGTAGTAGCTTGGGTTGACATTATGTTTTCTAGTACAATTTAATGTTCCAGTACTGCAGCAAAATTGCTTCCCAACTCTCCAATTTCAGAAAATAAATCTACATTTTTGTATAGCTTTTAGTACTTTAACCTTCATCCTTTGATTTCATTGAAGTATATGCATTCTCCTTTTGTTTACAGGAAACATATTTTATACCTAACATTGTCAACCTTTTATGACATTCCAGAATAGTAGCTTTTTAATTAAGGCTTTTACATGTAACACATATGTCTGCCATATTTTTGCCTTTCTGAACCCTTTTAAATTATACAAATTCTATTTTCATTAACTATTTAAACCAAAACATAACAGACTATTTAGAATGAGACATAACTACACAACTCCATGCTCATGTAATTTCCTCAGATTTATTGCCTGTGGGTGCTAGGATTTACACATACAGTCTGACAAATTGGAAATTGCTTTTCCACATTGTCCATTATATTTATAGAGGGGTTCATAATTACCAAAGTATTCTTTTTCAAAGTCCTTCAGATTTGGTCCAATCTTATTTATTATGTGCTTCCTTTTTATTTTTGCAATGCATATGCATCAGTTTCTCTACTCAACATTAAAATTAATTTGCCATGTGTCAGCCTAGTCACATAGCAGCCTTGTGAATCTTATCCTTTATATGTTCCCATTTCTCTTTAAATTGAATTAGACAAAACTGGTCTTCAGATACAAAGACACGCACACACATACAGAGAGAGAGAGAGAGAGAGAGAGAGAGAGAAGATTACAAGGTGGTATGGCATAAATTTTTTAACTGGCATGAGTTTAGGATAGGTGCATTATTAATGAGTGGCAAAGCCATGATTGAATTATACAGATCAAACAAAATGAGTGATACAAATATTCTTTGGGACACTATTATTATCATTTTATTATATTACTATAGCACCTCCATGCCTTAGTCAAGGACCAACACCCTGCTGTGCTAGACACTGTACAAACACAGAAGAGAAAGACAGTCCCTGCCCCAAAGAGCTTACAATCTTCATATAACACAAGAGGCAACGGATGGACACAGATAGACAGATGGATAGAGACAGAAAGGGGAACAAGGGATAATAATAATCAGTATGATAGGCAGTGGTATCAATGCACCAGCAGCCTAACTATTCTCAAGCTCTTTGTTGGCATCACAGCACAGGATATTTCCTCCCAAGAATGAGGGGCAGCATGGGAGAAAGCACAAAGGTGCATTTTTGAAAATTTAACAGGTGGGCAGTGGAGGCTGGCATCCTGGGCCAATTGGAAGCAGGAGTTAACATTTTAATTTGAGAGATAAGTAGGGTGGGTATAGCCTATGTAGAACCTTGAAAGTGAAGACAAGCAACTTATGTTTGATGGGATAAAGAAAGGAGACCCAATGGAGGGATGGAAAGAGGAGTAACATTATCAAAGTGACAGACCAGGAGAATGATCTTTGCAGCAGCATTCTGAATGGATATGAGTGGGAAAAGATTTAATTTGTCAAGGCCAGAGAAAATGATATTGCAGTAATTGAGATCTGAGATGATGAGAGCCTAGATGAGTTTTAGCTGTGTGAATGGATAGGAAAGACCTTATCTTAAATATGTTATGCAGAAATAATATGCAAGATTTAGACATAGCCTGGATGTGAGGACCTAGAGAGAGATCTGAGTTAAAGATGACACCCAGGTTATGGGCCTAAGTGACAGGAAGGAGGGTGGTGTTGTCCACAGTGATCAAGAAAGGAGATAGTGAAGAGAGTTTTCTGGGGGAAGATTAAGAACTCTGTTTTAGCCATGTTGAACTTGAACTGAAGGCTAGATATTCACAAGGAGATGTCAAAGAGACTGGCCAAGTCTATAGTTTGGACAGAAGGAGATAGGTCTGGTAGAGAGGTAGATCTGTGAGTCACCAACATAGTGATGATAGTTAAATTTGTGTTTGCAAATGATATTAACCAGAGGAGAGGTATAGAGGGAGAAGAGAAGGGGACCAAGGCAAGAGCCCTGTGGAACCCCTAGAGAAAGTTGAAGGGGGTCTCAGGAAGATCCTCCAAATGACATATTGAAGGAGTGATTAGGGAGTTGGAAGACAAGCAGAAAGAGGCAGAATCATGTAAGCCAAGGGAGGACAAGATTTCAAGAAGGACATGGTTGACTGCAACTGACTGCTCAAGAACGATAAGAATAGTGTACTGGTTCTGAGCTTTGGCTAGGAAGAGGTCATTAGAAACTTTGGTGAGAGTCATTTCAGTGGAGTGCAAGGAGGATGCCATATTGAAAAGGGTCTAGGATGGAATTGGAGGAGAAGAACTCCAAACAGTTTTTGTAGACAATGCATTCAATTAGCTTAGAGATGAAAGGAAGAAGGGAGATGAGGTGGTTGTTGAAGAAGCAATTGGGGTCCAGTGGTATATTTTTAAGATGAGAGACACTAAAGCATGCTGGCATTGTTAGGGGTAAAGAGCCAAACGAAACTGAGAGGTTAAGGAGAAGGATAAGGGAGAGGATGAGAGTGGATACAAGTGAGATAAAGAGATAAGATGGCATGTGGTCACTGGGACAAGTGAAGATCAGACTAAAAACTTTTGCATCTGTGACAAGGGATGAGGAGAGAGTTGAAGGTGGGGAAGGGGAGGGGAAAAGAAGTTCAAATCAAGGTATGGGGGGAAATCTTGTTGTATTTTTTCAGTTATCTCTTGGCAGAAAATGGTGAGTTCCTGTGCAGAGAGAGAAGTGGAAGCAGAAAGAGGGGAGGGTTATAAGAGTGAGTCAAAGGTTGCAATAAAGATAGGTGGGATTTTGAGTTGTTTAGCTAAAGAAGACAGTAGAACTGAAAGAGGAGAGAATGAATTTTTAAAGGAAGAAGTCAACCTAGTCACTGGATTTCCAACACAGATGCTCTGCAGTGTGAGAGAAGGATGTGAATTTTGGGGGTGAACCAGGGCAGAGGACTGACAGGACAGACCTTCCAATGTGAGAGTGGGGCAAAAGAGTTGTGGGGAGAGAATGAACTGCCAAAGCAATTGAAAAAAGGAAAGAGAGCAGGGAGGATAGGGCAGACAGCAGATGAGAAGTCATCCATAGTGATGGATTGGAAGTCACACAAAGGCTAATTGACGGGGCATGAATTGGAAGGCTGATGGATGATGTTGTAAGAAATTAGGTGATAGTTGGAGAGGGGAACTTTGGCAACAGAAAAATCAGAGAGATAACAGTGCTTGGTGAAGACCAAGTCAGGTGAACAGCTCTTACGGTGAGTAAAAGAGTTGAACAAGGACTGCAGGTCGAATGAGATCAGGGAGAGGAAATGTGTGGTTAAGGGGGTCACATGCATCATCAACATGGAAGTTGAAGTCACTGAGGGTGAATATGGGAGATTGTGAGGAAAGGAAGAGAGAGAGGAGTCTGAATCAGAGAAGAAGGCTGATGGGGATGAGTTAAGTGGAGGATGAGTGACAGCAAATTCTCATTTTTCAATATGCTGAATTTTTTTAGATTGAAAATAAATAACTCCATGGTAGAAGTTGTTGGGGGAAATGTGAAAGTTTCCACAGTGGAATAAATAACATTAGGAGCTTTTAGCACTTAAGAAAGCAAAGGGGAAGGGTTTGGTTTATGGTTTCAAGGTGGCAGTTGAGACTTATGTCATTCAGTGAGAGATGTGTCTCCTCTTTCCTTCCCCCTTTTGGGGAGGAGCACAGGTGGCTCAGGGCTTGTCTACACTGGCAATTTACAGCACTGCAACTTTATCACTCAGGGGTGTGAAAAAGTTTCAGCACTATAAAGCGCCAGTGTAAACAGTGCACCAGCGCTGGTAACTAAACCGCTCGTTGAGGTGTTTTTTTCAGAGCTCTCTCCCAGCGCTGTGCTGTGACCACACAAGCCACGTTAAAGCGCTGCTGTGGCAGCGCTTTAGCGTTGTCAGTGTAGACTAGCCCTTAGAGAAGGGGCTGAATACATTCTTACTCAACCAACACTTGCCCGCAATTAACTGCCTCACTGCACTTCACCACAATATCCAGTAATGATGGCTAAGCCCATTACGTGCTAAAATGATCAGCAGTGAGACAGTTAATAATGAAAACATTTTAATTAGCATCATTAGGTTTCAGAGTTATGCATGTACCAATGAGATTAATAGGACCAATCTATAACCATCAGGGTGAGAAACAGGTCTTTTCTTTCAAAGAAACCCTAATATCTGGAGCACAATTACATGGAAATTTAAAATATCCAGAAAGTATGCATCCATCTGTGCAGCTGTATAATCACATTATACTTGGGTCCTGCAGCTTGTATTCAATATAATGACTTTCCCTGAAGTTTGCATGATACAGTGTAACTTCTAATTGAGGGCAATTTGTAACTGAGGGTGGCTTTATTATAACTTCACATTAAAGATATATGGCTTGATTCCCCCTCCTTTAAACAAATGTAATTCACGAGTAATGCCAGTAAAGTCAACGGGATTACACTGGGCGGTGGATCTTCTAACCCTGGCCCTGTCTTCTGCCTCGAACTCCCATTGTGTGTTCCTGTTGCTCAGGAAATTGCCCTGGGGCTGTACAGCACAGAGAGCAATGAATGAATATCTCCCTTTGCAGCCACCCAAAATCCTGTCCTCAGTTTTGCAACAGAAGCAGAACAGTCCTCCTGCCAGGGCCCTCCAAGGCTATGGAGATGGGGACAGGATTCGCCCCATAGTGAATAACAGAGATTTGAAAATTCAACCAAAACAGGACATACCCAAGGGTTATTTCATTAATGTTTGTAAAAAGCTTTTAAATCTTATAATGGTAATGTATTTATTTATTTATTATTTGCAAAACCAGAGATACTTACTCAAAGACTTCTTCTTTTGATTCTCCACATAATCTGTAGTTTCGAAGAGGAAAGCAAGCCCTTGTCCTTTTAAATGAGCATTTATTCAAAGGTGAAAATATGCCATTCAGCATTTAGCCTGGAAAGAGTCAGAATCTTTTCTCTCTTGACAGCCTTTTTCTTATCCTCCAGGGATATCTCAGATTCAGAATACAATATTGGTGTTCCACAAAAGACAAGTAAAAAGGCATAATCCTTAAACTCTTTATTGCAGATGTTATGCAAACAAACAGAGTCCCACAGTGCTAAGAACAGTTTTTGTTTTGGTTTGTTTTTTAATAGCAAGGTGGAAAAACATCACTTAACTTGCAAAAATAAAAAGAATATAGAGACCTACTTGTCACTCAGAAAAGGGTACAAGAAATCAGGAATATTCTGGCAACATGTGCTTTAAGTAAACTGCTAAACTGTCCTTTGCTAGGCAAGATAGCATTAAAACCTCTAAAGAGCTTTTGTAAAGGTAAAAAACAGACTGAGTTACTTGAGCTGAAATCTCTGTACCACTTGCTTAGAATAGCGATGAAGAATGTCATAGGCATTCCTGCAGCTCAAACAAGCATTAATAGCACCTCCAATATACTTGCACACATATTTCAACTCTTCTTTTGAAATCTATATGGAAGCCAGCAAACTTGATCTAGGAGCAATTCTTGTTCAGACTCTTGAGGGTGAAAGAAAGATCATTACATATATTTCTAGTGTGCTGACTTACACGCAATGAAATTATCTCGTCTTTAAAAGCAATAGCAGTTCCAGTTATAGACAAGACCCTGCAACAACATGGCCCTCCTTTCTCTAAACTGCAGTTATTCGCAATGTCAGTATGACACCCACAGATTTGACTCCACCCTTACTTTTTATTCCACAGGAACTTTTTAAAATCATGGATTCACTATGCTTTTTATGGAAATAGCTCACAACCCCATGCCTTATAGAAAAATGATAATTTAAATTTTTAGAGGGTACATTTGAAAGTGATCACACGTAAATTAATTTCTGCAATGGGCATTTAACACTTTATACCCAGCTCTTCCCTAACTGGATATCTAGGCAGTGCATCTCAAAGACTTCAGTTTTAAGATGTTAAAGAGCAGAAGAGCTACACGCAGTACCAATAAACTGTTGAGAATTGCAAGTTCATCTCTTCTTCATCCATTTAGATTTATGAAAGACTTGTTTTTGCCACAATTTTAATATTGTGAGAAAGGGCCAATAATTGGATAGTCATGTGGACTAAACTGTCCTCTTACCTTTCAGGGTAGAGTTAAAAAAGAGAGGAGAAGCCTGGTGGACTTAAACACTCTTCCATCTCCCGGGTTTTCAATCTCTTACCTTTTACAAGCACAAAATTCAATCAACCCACCCAACACAAAATCTCCCAATCTTTGAGATGTAAAGATCACAATAATTTACCAGAAACCACCACAAAAAAAAGTCAAAGGGAAGGGGGAAAAAAACTCAGACATAGTGGACTGAGGTAGAACTTGTAATTGATAGGATCTCTCCTCTACTAAAGCACAGTGTCAAGTACAGGAGAATTCCTGCTAAGAGTAGTATTTTCATATATTAACTATATCTAGTTAACCTAGGAGTCTCTGCCCAGCATCCTACACTTCCTTAGCATCCTAAGGAGAAGCATGAGAAGCAAGAAGACTTAGTTCACCTCTTTTCTCCTCTCTCTACTAATTCATAATCCCTGTCTCCCTTTCATCTTTCCTCCTCTGTCTCATATCTTTCCCTTCATGTGAAAGCCCTCCCCTACCCCAGAAAAAGAGATCTCTATGAACAGACCGACACTCAGTTGGCTTGCTTACCTCCACTAAGACCCTTGCATGCATCTTCAGCCAGAAACACCTCTAGGCTCCTTGCCCCATTCGATTCTGCTTTTACTGCTGCTGTTTTTTTTCTGATGTTTTCCTTTATGAAAGATGGGCATGGGGGAGCAGAGGGAGCACAGTGAGAGGGTTCACCTGGAGAGTTGGGGTGGTTCTTGAAAGGCTAGGCATGAGTTGGAATTGAGACCAGACATGGTACTCCTCTTAGTAGCCACAGATACTCCTTTCTGACTGCAACAGTGCCCCTAAACATACTGCAAACAACAGAGGTCACCAAGAGCTGCAAACAGCAATACAAACCTTGTCAGCCCTCATCTGGTAGTCTAAGTTAAAACAGGATTCAGGCTTTCATTTTAAATTAACTTAGGGTGACATTTTCTACAGTAACTACTGATTTCAACTGCCTCTATTTTTGGGTGCCCAATCTCAGACACGTTGGACCCGATTATCAGAGATGCTGAGCACCCACAACTTGATCTGAAATTAATGGGAGATGCATGTTCTCAGCACTCTTCTGAGTCAATTTGTGGACCCATTATTTGAGTCATTCACAATTAGTGGCAGATTTTGAAATATTTGGTTTTCATTTCCAATCATAATGGCTGTGAGAATAACATTCCAAATGTGAACTGAGGCTCTTGCTGTTTGACTTTTTCAGCTAGAAAGACAAACAGAGTAGATCTAAGACAGGTGTAAAATAACTTCATTCACCTCAATTAGGTTTTAATTTCTGAGGCTAATTATGACCATTTAAAAGACAACACTGTTAGCTATTTCACTTCTGACATTTTAGCTCAATTATCCAGCTTCTCTGGGACTGTGTGCAAAGCTTGAGATTGAGATTGGAAACAGGTGCATTTAGTAAGAACCATGAGTCAGATGAGAAGTCATACTATTTTATTGATTTCATGAGCACTCATCCTATCTGAGTCTGCTTAGGGTTCCGGAAACATCAAGTTCACCTGGCCATGGTCAGAGGCTTAGCATAGGCATTAGCTTAGTCACTTCCATGCTAACATTACATCATCTCTTCCTCAGGGTCACTCAAATACTAATAGCATGATAATTATCCTCTGCAAATACCTTTCCCTTAGGAACATGACTAGTCTTGAAAGTGTTTGATATTTTTGTATTTGCCAGTGTCCTAAGGGTAAATATATAGCATAATATAGCTTATAAACCACTAAAGAGAAACATTGAGGAGCAGATCCCAAAGTAATGGTAAGAATTTATATCAGCTGAAGATCAGCCCATAAGACTTTTAAAAAATATATGTATGCCACTGTCACTGAAGGCATGCCATTAATGAGATCATATATGTGAATCAGCAATTCACAAACTGTCCTCCATAAACTGCCTCTGGTTTGCAAAGCAGTTGCAAGTGGCTAGCAGAGCCATGACTGGTCATGTATTGCTGGCCCTCCTCCTTCCTTCCAGTTGCTAACTACATTAAGATATATATTGAAAAACAGCAAAAAACTACATTGCATAGTTTCCTAATATTACTTTTCCATGTAAGCACTCACTGAAGTTGCCATAAGGATCTTGTGTTACCACCAGTGGTAAGGGAATTGTCCAAGAGGTAATATCTAAATTAAAATGTGGTCTACACTGTAAAAAATGTTTGAGAAATACACATCTAGATCTGTGTTAAATGTAGCCTGATATGACAGTTTACCAGAAACTTGCAGTGTCCGGTACAAGATAGGAAAGTAAATGAACCATATAAGAGGCACTGCATAAATCTCATGAGTCCCTCTCCACAGGTGAAAAGAAAAGGGGTATATTTCTGACACTGTGTATGAGAATTTAACCATAAAATCCCATTAATGCTAATTTGGTATTATTGGGATTGTTACTCCAAAGTTACATTCCAAACTCAGTGCTAATAATACACCCCAAGATCTGTACCTTCTTGTTGTATTGACATATTCTCTGCAATTAAACGATTTTCCTTGAAAAACACTAAAACCTCTAAAGTAACAGACTCTTTTATAGGACACATTCATATGCTGGGGGAATCTCATGTATCTAGTATCAGAAAGAGGACCTCATTAAAGCCAGAGCCTGAATTGAGTATCATGTGAACTTTGTAGAGAAAGGTTCTGAAAATTACAACGATTTAACAAGTGCCGACAAACTTGTCAGAAAGGGTTCAGGAATCTAAATACTTCAGTCATGAACAGTATTCGTTATCTATAAAAGATGACCCTGAAATAATAGGAGCACTTACTGCAGAAAATGTTGTTATATTTCACTCCTTGAAACCTCCACATGTCCAGAGCATGGAATGTGGGGGGAGAGAGGATACTCTGTATAGCAATGCTACACAAGAAAAGCAATATGTTTGCTAAGCTGATCAATAGCATGATTAACTTGGCCAAGTAAAAGACTGATCAATCTTATTATTGATCAGTTTAGCAAACATATTAGTGTAGCATGGCTACATTGTGTCTATGGCAGTGTTTCATCAGGATATACATGCATTGAGCTATTCAAATGAACTCACAACAGATGCACACTGTTTGTCCAAAATCAAAGAAGAGATGAAGCAATCTCGTATATAAGGTAGAAAACTTGCTATAGTTAAAACAAATTAAAGATCATTTAAATTTACAATGGAAAATAAACCACATATTCTGGTATATATAATTCATATTTCAAATCCACAACTATAATTCTTAAAATAATTAAATTATTGCTACACGTTTTCAGTAAATCACATCAAAAATGAGTAAGCCCAGCAAACCAGAGACACTATTTTCATTGTAATGCCTCTGAGCTGGTAGCGTCAATGGAAGATTATCTGAGAGTTTTGTAAATTTTTGCCAAGGCAATGTGGTCTTAAAAGCCATACTTCGTAAGAGTGATGCAGGCTGTGCATAAAAAAATTGAACTGGGATTGTGTAAGTGAGTTGGAGTTATCCAGCTGGACTCAGATATAATCAATCAGCTCTTGTTCAAGGTCAGATTCCAGTGAAACTTAAAAAAAAAAATAGCTGGAGCATTTGTTTGTTTGCTGTTTGCCCCTACAAGCTCAAAAATGGCTTTCAAAAGGTTTGCACATCTATGAGGCTAAATTATAAAAACGTCATCTAACTATTTATTTGCATTTCCAAAAATGGAAAGATTTAGTCTTCGACATACATGCTCTGTCTCTTTTTCTCTTTCACTCTTTCTCTCTGTTCTTCTGGGTCAAATTCAACCCTAGTGTAATTTCTTTGGCTTCAATGCAGTTAAACTAACCATGAATTTGGCCTCCTGTGTTTTTATTTGAAAAGAACTTAAAGGAACTTGAAAAGATGTCATGTATTTCCATGACAGTGAGTGTTTCACGTTTCCTTCAACAGTTATCATATGTATCTTTACCAGCATCAGTATTGGACAAACTTATTCATAGATTCCAAGGCCAGAAGGGACTATTGTGATCATCTAGTCTGACCTCCTGTGTAACATAGAACTTACATAGAACTTCCCCAAAATAATATGTAGAGCATGGCTTTTAGAAAAACATCCAATCTTAATTTGAAAATGGTCAGTGATGGAGAATCCACTATGCCCCTTGGTAAATAGTTCCAATGGTTAAAAATTTACTCTTTATTTCCAATGTGAATATGTCTCGCTTCAACATCCAGCCATTGGATTGTGTTTTACCTTTCTTTGATAGATTGAATATTAAATATTTGTTCCCCAAGTAGATACTTATAGACTGTAATTAAGTCACCCCATAACCTTTTCTTTGTTAAGCTAAATATATTGAGCTCCTTGAATCTATCACTATAAGGCATGTTTTCTAATCCTTTAATCATCTCCTGGCTCGTCTCTGAATCCTCTCCAATATGAGGGTTTCAATGCATTGATATTGAAACTCTAATATATCATTTTCTAATTGAGGGTTTGAATTGTGACATTAATACACAGCCCTCCACTGGACTTCTAAGTGAAGAATTTGACCCTGTATTTGTAACATGACACACATGAGAGATTATGATGTTAGCAGTAAAGGCTAAATTTACTTACTATTCACACTCTGGTTGAAAATCCAGAGTAATTCCACTGACCTAACCCAAAGTCATACTGGCTTCTGTCAACAAATCCTAGGGCAAAGAGTCAAAAGTCCCCTCAAAAGTCTGCAGTAGTGCAAAACACACAAAACTCCAGTGGAGTCTACAGCCAGGCACCACAGCTCCAAAATGGAAAGGACATGGCTGAGAAAAGAGTATGGTTGGGCCAACTGGAGGATGTACTAATTAAGTACTTCACCACTGAGTTAGCTGATCACATTTGTAATGTGCAGACAGAAAAAAAGTCCAAACCAATAATAGAGATATACCTGGTGCTTTAAAAGGGCCAGTTTCACAAAGTTAAAAACAAATATGAGCAAAATAAGTTGGGAGGAAGAATTTAATCAGAAAAATCTGAATGATAATTGAGAATTGTTTAAGAACACTTTACTAAAATCCCCAAAAGCCAAAATTCTACAATCAAGGAAGAAGCCCATACTGGTTAAAAAACTGACCCGGCTTACAGGAGGAATGAAGTGAGCTATCAAATAATATAACCAAAAACCTAATGCTTTGATGTATAAGAGGGAATCTTGAATAGGAGTAGAGAGGTTATATTACTTCTTTTTTTGACACTGGAGTACTGTATCCAATTCTGGTGTCTGCAGTTAAAAAGGCTAAAAGTGGAAGTCAATAGTAATGAATATAAATCAGAAGCTAGGAATTGTAGAAAATTGATAAAGGAAGCAAAGGTATACAAGAAGAAATCTATGACTAGCAGAGTTACGGACAATAAGTAGGGGATTTTAAATAATTAAAAAACAAAAGTACACTAACAATGATATTGGTCTATTACTAGATGGAAATGGTAGAATTATTAATAATAATGCAGAATAGGGAGAAGGGAGAAGATAAATATTTCTGTTCTATATGTGGGGGAAAGCCAGATGGTGTGCTGATGCCATGATAATGATGATGACATTCTTTCCATTCCACTAGTATCTCAGGAAGGTGTTAAACAGCAGCAAATAAAGATAGATTTTTTTAAAATTAGCAGGTCTTGATAACTTGTATCTAAGAGCTTTTCAAAGAGCTGGCTGAGGGGCTCACTGGACCATCAATGTTGATTTTCTAAGTCATGGAACACTTAGGAAGTTCCAGAAGTCTGGAAAAAAGTGAATGTTGTGCCAATATTTAAAAAGAGTAAGTGGGATGACACTGGTAATTTTAGCCCTGTCAGGCTGAGACCGATCCTGAGCAAGATAATGGAGTGGCTGATATGGGACTTGATTAATAAAGAATTAAAGGAGGGTTATGTAATTAATGCCAGTAAACATGGGTTTATGGAAAATAGTTCCTGTCAAACTAACTTGAAATCTTTTTTTGATGAGCTTACAAGTTTGATTAATAAAGGTACTAGGATTGATGTAATGTAGTCAGACTTCTGTAAGACATTTGACTTGGTACTGCATTACATTTTGATTAAAAAACTAGATACAAAATTAACATGGCACAGATTAAATGGATTTAAAACAGTCTAACTGATAGATGGCACAAAGATCGGGGCAGTGGTAAATAGTGAACAGGATAGGTCAGTAAAGGAAAGCTGGATGCAAGCAAACAGCATGCATTTTAATATGGCTAAATGCAAACATGTATATCTAGGAACAAAGAAAGTAGGATGTACAAGATGGGGGAACTCTATCCTGGAAATCAGTTATTCTGAAAAAGATTTGGGGATCCTGGTGGATAATCAGCTGAATATGAGCTTCCAGTGCAACACTGTGGCCAAAAAGGCTAATGCATTGATGTGCAAGTGAGAATCTCAAATAGGAGTAGAGATGTTATATTACTTCTGTATTTGGCATTGGAGTATTATGTGTAGTTCTGGTGTCCGCAATTGAAAAGGTACCTTCATACATTGGAGAGGGTTCAGAAAAAAGCCACAAAAATGATTATAAAATTAGAAAACATGCTTTATAGGATATGGCTACACTACAGCTGGAAGTGTACTTCCCAGCATGGGTAGGCAGATGTGTGTTAGCTTTGCTCAAGCTAGAGTGCTAAAAATAGCAGTGTGACTACAGCAGCATAGGTGACGGCTTGCGCTAGCCACCCAAGTATAAACCCACCCAACCTTATTGATTTTAACAAAGAGGTCAAAGGGTGACTTGATCACAATCTATAGATATCTACACGGTATTTGATAATAGCTCTTCAGCCTAGCAGACAAAGGTATAACAAGATCCAGTGGCTTGAAGTTGAAGCTAGACAAATTTAGACTGGAAATAAGGTGCAAACTTTTTTAACAGGTAGGATAAATAACTGTTGGAACAATTTAACATGACTTGTGGTGGACTCTCCATCATAGATAATTTTTAAATCAAGATTGTTCTTTTTTAAGCTATATTCTAGTTCAAAAGGAATTATTTATGGGGAAGTTCTGTAGTAGTATTATACAGAAGGTCAGGCTAGCTGATCACAGTAGTCCCTTCTGGCCTTGTCATCCATGAATCTATCCTCTATTGGCAGGATTTCTATCAAGTGCTGGCTACAAATTATAGCTATGCTTTCCTGGAGTTCTTCATCAGAGAGTGGAGTGCCCTTCTTTGGAACCTCTGTGGGATACAGCTTCTTTCACTGGCACAAGGAGGTGTAGTTTGTATCCTTTGTATCAGAGGGCATGATCAAGACCATTTTCTTCAAAGGAATTACTGCAATCAGAATCTTGCCCATAAACTTCTTCATCGGAAAATAAATGCTGTGTTTTAAAGGTTTCAACTACTGATTCATTCCAACTTCCTTTACAAGTTCCAAAGTGTTTCTCAATGTTACACACCAATCTGTGATATAGCAATAAATTAATTTACTTCTCAGGATTTGGAATCTGATATTTTAAAACTTTTCTTTTCAGTTCCTCTGTCACTGTTGTGGGCTGTTTACATTTGCATGTGTCCTGAAACAGCTCATTCACATTTCCATTATTTATTTCCAGCTGGTACTTTATTTCAACTTCTTTAAAGTCAGAGTGTGGCAATCTTGCCATCCATCATTGTCTGAGAGCTCTTAATTTGTCTATAGGAGGATGTGAAGGTGGGGTACAGTGTTGTGGTCAGACACAAATATAAGATGAGACAAGTCTTTACGAAATTTCTCAGTAATAATGTTTTCACCCCTCAGCTCATAGAGAGCCGAGAAACCAACTAGTTTCAATTTGCATGGGTTTGGGTGAACTTACTGATGGATTCCATTTGCACGTTTTTAAAATTTCTGGCTTTCTTGAACTCTGGGTTCATATGAACTCAAAAACTCAAATGAAATAGCATGAACCCCAGAATGAGGTTTTCCTATTAGTGCACTGCCTTCCATAGCATCTTTCAGTTCCTGAGTTAGGTAAAAGCTACCGACAGAAGCAGCAGTAGCAGAAATGGAGAAAACTTATCTGGTTCTGCAGCAATTGAATGGGCAGGTGGAGGGAAGCCACTCATGCATGCCAAGGTATTTACTGGCAAGAGAATTTAGAGAGGAACACATCCATCTTGCCACCTACAAAATAGTGGGATAGAGAGATAAAGTAAGTCATCTGTCTTTGAAGACTTTGGAAGGGGATGGAGTAGATGGCTACCCAACTTCTCCCACAGAAGTGCTTTCTCTACATAAACTTGCCAAGGTTCATTAAAATGTTTGTTGGGACTCCGTCCCCATAATCCAAACTTGTTTTCCCTAATTTTGAATCCACATGAACAATATGGATTAAAAAGTTCAACTCAGATTTGAATATTTGAGCCCCACCTGATGTTTGAAGTAACTCCCCTGTTGCTGCCCACCCAAAAGGATACATGCTTCTGCTGGTGCCATTGCCCCCACTGACACAGGGAGTTTGAAATCAGAAACCTCCATAGCCATGTGAGTGAATCAGTAATATTGATTTAGAAAACCTGTGCTTGGAGTCATTTCTGTTCTCAGTAAGGGTCAGATTTTCTTTAGTATAGGGTATTACCCTATTAATTCTATCTTACTTTAGAACCAATACAACTAATCAATTTTTTTTCATCTTCACATATGGCAATCACCATTAAAAAGTCAACGTTTGCCAACTTCCTGAGATATCATAATTTCCTCCTATACCAAGGAGAGGAAATAACTTATTACCTCAGAGACCAGTGTGCAGTACCAGTTGATAAATATTGACTTTTTATTGCTAAGGACTGTAATAGGAATGTTTTTTTTCTTAGCATATGCCAGACATAGAGCCCAGGATACTGAAAGCAGCTAAGCACCTATAACTCCTCATGACTTCAATGGGAGTTACAGGTAGTCATCTTTCCTCAGGATCAGGTACAAAGTCTTCAATATTTATCTCTTCAATTCTCTGTAGAGTTTGCAGCCTTCATCTTTATTTCCAAGGTTTCTTGACTTTTTACCTTATTTATTTTCCTTTTTTGCTATTGGGACTACACAACAATAAACAGAGAGGTAGCAAACAGTGGCCTAATTTCCACTGAATTGTACCTTTTATGAGTGCAAAGTGGGGGTAAAACACTAACACCAGTGTAAGCTAGTGGATTTCAAGAAAAATGCTAGCTTCAGCTTGAATGTTTTAATTTGTGCTGCACTGTAACACCTCTGTGTGGATGCTGTGGACATGAACCAAAAGATTCCTAGTTTGCATTAATGTAATCCTGTTTGAAGAGAATTACATTAATTGGAACTAGGAACCTTTTAGTTTTCACCCACAGCATCCACACAGGGGTGTTACAATGCAACACTTTGGTGCACACTGCTATTCACATCCCCATAGTACGAACTGTGGGGCAGTGTAGACAGGCTAAGTTTAAATGCTGAAGCTGGCTATTTTTGTGACAACACCATGATGCAGTCAAGCTTCAATGATAGTATTTAATAATTCTGATCTCCAAACGCCTTTCTGAAATTTTCTGGAAGCTATCCAGGCCATTTAAAATGGCACTCAGAGCTGAAGTCAAACAGAATCACTAAAGTAGAAATGACTCTTTTTCTCTATCCCTTTTGTCATCATCGGCTTGCCAATAATCTTATCCTACACCTAATGTTTAAACTCATGTAGCAGGTTTAATAGCACACAAAGAAACTTAAACCTTAGTAGTCAATATTATTGAAATCTCAATAGATTTTTTGCTTCTCCCTTCTCCTAAAACACATATGGATTTTTTTCTTTTTTTTTCCATTCCAAAATTATTGATGATACCCAAGAGCTATAACCTTCTCTTAAAATATAGTTGTCCAGTATTACTTTCTGTAATGCTTTTATCTCCTGATATAATTAAAAGAGCTTGTGTATCTCTTGTCTAACAGAAGCAAAATAGCTGAAGGTGAACTACTGAAGTCAAACGCTAGTCATCTTCATCCATGGAAAATAGGTCAGTATGTTCATGCAGAAAATCAATTAACTAATTCCATTGATCATCAGACATTTCTCCAATATTTAATCCACTGGTAAATCTAGAATTCTATGATCAGTCATATTCATAGTTGTCTCTCATATATAGTAGTTACTCATAAGGTGTCCCGTTATATAGGATTCACTTCTCAATTTATGATATACATGTGCTGTTCACTTCCTTTTAAACAGAACACTCCTTCTTTACAACTGCCCCTCATTCATCAGCTTCACACACACCATTCTCCATTGAACACTAGATTATGACTCAAGTGACAATGACTTCACTCAATTTGAAGTAGTTCTAACACTGTTTATACTTCTCTTCCAAGATCATTCAAACTATGGGCCTGGATAATCACTTTGGTACTAAACAAAATTATTGCATAACAGAATAAGGAATTTTTATTAGGTCCAGAAGAACTACTCTCAGATATTCTGAGTCCAATCAAATATGGTGAATTTGAGAAAAACGAACCATAAAAATATTTTTCTATGTACAGGTTCTGAGCACTTGTAGCTTCTTTCCTAAATCTTCCCCAAAAGGCACTGTACCATACAATTGCCTGCAGTACATTTATATTAATCGGTTAACTCCCAATGTGTTTGATACAAATTCATAGCTAGCAAAAGAAACCTTTTGTTCTTTAAGGCATGAAAGATGTCACCCAGGTCTGAAAAGAATTTTTAAAAGAACTCTTGAGTCAACATCACACCCAAAGCATAGATTTGCCCAACCTTTGTCTTATTCTATCATCTATTCTATCTACCCATCATTAACATAATTAATCTTACTTTTACAAGTTTACATTATCTCTAAGAAAGTTCATTAGATGACAATTCAAATGATAAAGTGTTAGACACAGCTAAAATAACTAAATATTTATCTAACATTGCCTGCGACCAATTCATTGGCTCAGGATTATTTTATAGATGCTGTGCCCAACTTTCTATGGTTTTGTTTTTTTTAATTTGGACTCTTCATTTCATTGCTTTCCTCCCCTCCCCGCAATCCATATAAATAGGCTTTAGCAGTGTAATGAATTCAGAGCTCTCTGACAATGATGAAGATGATGATGATGATGATGATGATGGAATGTACTACAGTTCTTTACATTATTTTCTTTTCAGTGTATGAAAGCTGTTTTGCTTCCCTGTCCATTATTTTCCATAAGTCCTTCCTTCCCCCATTGGCTGTCCAACAATCAATATATTTTGTCAGAGGGGAAAAAAAGAAAACCACGATAAAGCCTGCACAGCTGAAGCCCTTACATGAATAAAGCACTTAAGATGAAGACTGTATAATTAAGTGAAGACTTACACTAAAGTCTCCCATTGCACAAAGGCAGTTATTAAGATGAGTGAAACCCACTATCATTATCCAGTAAAGAGTATGATGATTGGCTGGTCTGTGTCAGGCCTCTGGTGGCCAGCTTTGTCACAAATGCGGAAAGGAGAGTTCACTTTCTGTCAAAACTGGCTTTGCCAAATGTTATCATTTTAAATGCCGTGAAAGAGAGGGAGCTGGGCCTAGGGGTATACACAGCCCCATATGCTGGTGACAGTGATACAAGTGTAATTCTAGACTATTAGAGTGACACATAAGATCATTTCTGCCCCAGAACATGAGACAGCTGAGGGGATTATGCAGGACAGGCTGTCATGCAATAAAAATTTCAGAAATCTGTTAACCCCAGCTCAGACCCAGTGAATATTTTATTGCTTAACACTGAGAAAAAGTATATTTATTAACTATAGAAATATATAGCCAAAAGGCTGGGCAGATGAAAGGTTATGGGAAGCCGAACTCACTTGATATCCTGCAGTAAAAGTAGAAGAATGATTGTGGAAATAAGTGGAATGAAAAATACCCTCACTGATCCATCAGAGATAGAAGACACAGATAAATATATTACATTAAATATATATGTATATATGCATTAAATATATTACATTCCATATATTACATATTACACAAAACTAAAAAATGTGCAAGGTAAATTATGGTGTCTGTAGCACTTAGTGAATTTCACATGTACTCTAATGTTCAAAAATTTCTCAAAGACACTTAGACTTAGAGATTAGCATTCCAAATAAATGTATACATTTGGGGGCTTAAAACGCATCAGGACTAAACATTTGAGCTAGTTCCATTGTATTTTTACAGTGGAACTATTGGATTTATTCTAGAACTCTAGTAATGTTCTCTAAATTATTATTTATTGTTTATTAAATAAACAATTATTCTCGTATACTAAAATAACAGCATCTTCCATGTTGAAGAGAGCACATATTAGCCAAACCCTGATTAAAATTCATAGAAATGCATAAAAAGCAACACAAAGAATACACAAGGAGACTGATTATCTGGTTATTATTCAACCACTATATAATGTTTGCATGTATCAATCTATTATGTATACACAGGTGATACATATATAGATATAGATATAGATAGATACATGTGTACATCTGTGAATTCGCACAGATGATTAATTTTACTTGCTGTTTAATGCTATTTGTGTTTCATTTTGTATATATCTATACTGAAACTATAGATGCTGTTCATAACCTATGCTTATATTCAAATGTATAATGACATATAGCAAATAGCAAAAAATAATGTATAACAAATTAGTCACCATATATCATATTATTTCTTAGCTATTTTAATCGTTTGTTTAATTTAGTAACATTAATATATATATATCAATAAATGGATTATTTCCTTTACTGGAAAAGAAAATTAAAATTAAGATTGGGTTTCGAACTATGGAAAAAAAGAAATCAATGTAATTATAAGTAAATGTAAATTATAAGTACTGTTATTTTCTTATTAAAACAATAAAAATATTCTGCACAGTTTTAATACAAGTGTCTATGATTACATGAGCCAGCATTTGCCCAGCAATGTCAGAGAGGTCAGGAGAAAAAAATAACATGATATGCTTTTTCAAAATCCCAACATGTGAATGCTGCATCTAGGGTGTAAGTGGAGCCCATAGGGGTGCACTTGAAGAACAAAAGCAGCCCTTCTGCTAATTGACTGAAAAATTAGCCAAGTCCCCCTGTGGGAAGCACACAAGACAGCAGCAGATGGAGACGGCTCGGACACCATGGCAAAAAAAGCTCCTCAAAACCTGCTGTGAATCTGCCTGCAATTATGGGTCACAACACTTTCCTTGTTTAACAGAACACAAGCAAGACAAACAGAGGACGTGAAAGCTGGAAAGGTCATAATCTGACTGTAAATCTATTATTTTAGCCACTAAACAACTGAACTTCCTATAGTGCTTAAATTCTTGTGTTATTTAAAGAGATTTAAATATCCCTCGGGCAATGGTGCCTTTTCTCTTCTTCATTTTTTATTTCACTGATCTGAAATAATTAATTTTTATTCTCTGTCTCACTCTCTTTCTCTCTGACTTTCTCTGTATTGCATAGCATTCTCAATCCCAAACACTATAGCAAATATATAAGTAGGTCTTTGTGTGTTTTTGGTGTAGCTGAATGGATAGATGGATGGATAGATAATTTTCCAAACAAATATAATGTAGCAAATAAAACAAACTTCCATAATGACTTTATTTCAGCTGAAGTCACCATATGCATAAATGTCTAATATTTTGTTATTTGAACTCTGTCACCTATTCTATGCTTACTTTTGAAAAAAAAGATTGCTTTTATAATTATTTCTTGTAGTTCTGATATTCTACAATTATACTATCTATGATTAAGGCTGCAAGTTTATCACGGAGGTCACGGAAAGTCATGGATTCCGTGACTTTCCGTGACCTCTGTGACTTCTGCAGCGGCCGGTGCGCCTGGTACAGGGGCAGCCCAGGCAGCCCCTGTGCCAGGTGCACCGGCCTCTGCTGGGGCAGTCTCAGGCCACTGCACCCCCATCAGCAGAGTTTGGGTGTGGGAGGGGGCAGGGGGTTGGGGCATGAGATGGGGTTAGGTGGGCTGTGGGCAGTGCTTACCTGGGGGGGCTCCCTGGAAATGGCGACATCCCCCTCGCTCAGCTGCTAGGCAGAGGCGTGGCCAGGCAGCTCTGCGTGCTGCCTCTGCCCAGAGTGCTAACTATGCAGCTCCCTTTGGGTGGGAACCACAGCCAATGGGAGCTGCAGGGCGGTGCCTGCAGGCAGAGGCAGTGCACAGAGCTGAAAGGCCACATCTCCGCCTAGGACGGAGCTAAGCGAGGGGGATGTCACTGCTTCCAGGGAGTCCTCCAGGTAAGCACCACCCAGAGCCCACCTCACCCCATCCTGTGCCCCAACCCCCTGCCTCCTCTGAGTCTGCTGCTGATGTGGCGGGGGAGGTGCAGAGGCAGATAGGGAGCCTTCTGGCCCTGCCAACCCCCCCGCCCCCCACCAGCACCAGCGGGAGTCCCAGGCTACACGCCACTGCCCATGTCCCCCCAGCACCAGCGGGGGTCCCGGGCCATGCACCGCTGCCTGCCCCCCCTCCAGCACCCGCTGGGGCCCTGGGCAGCCCCCCCACCAAATGTTGGTCACAGGTGTTTTTCCTAATAGTAAGGGACAAGTCACAGGCTGTGAATTTTTGTTTACATCCTGTGACCTGTCTGTGACTTTTACTAAAAATACCCTTGACTAAAATGTAGTCTTATCTATGATTCAAAAAGGAACCATAAATGTTTATATAACAACCTTAATCTGGATTATCTCTATGGACTATGAAATTCCTATTATTATAAATTTCAAATTATTATTTGTTTCAAATTTTTGAATTTTTACTTTTGCCAGCTGTATTACAGCCTGACACGTTTTAAAAACCTGTCAATGAAACAGATTAATTGTATTTATACTGCTTCATTTTAACAGAAGTTTAGTTTTCTAGGTGTATTTTAAAATATCACTGTTCTGGTGATTTCTTAATTCAGAATGGTAGCAATATCATGCCCCAAAAGCCAGTAAGGGATATACCATTCATAAATTAAAAAAAAGAAGTTATTAATAATCAATTGGTATAAATAAATAATCAATACAAAAGATATAAAATAATGACTGTTGTAGTGAATAAGCCATTATATACCTCTTCCTGAAATTTATATTCAAAAGACTTCATTGTATTTCAAAATAGTTTAATTAGCTTCATTTTTATGTTACATATGTTACATAGTTTCATTACAAACTCCAGTTTTTATGGAACCTTATAATTTTGTGAACTGTGGGGTGAAATCCTGGCCCCACTGAAGTAAATGAAAGTTTTGCCATGGTCCTGTAAGTTGAGCCATGCAGATAGACTCATATGTCTATGTAGAGCCTAAGTCATTCTGTCTCTATAAGGAGGGGAGAAGGGGATCTACCTAGGACCTCAGGATTACAGTGGATGAGAAGCTGGATATGAGTCAACAGTGTGCCATTGTTGCCAAGAAGGCTAACGACATATTGGGCCGCATTAGTAGGAGCATTGCCAGAAGATCGAGGGAAGTGATTATTCCCCTCTATTCGGCACTGGTAAGGCCACATCTGGAGTACTGCATCCAGTTTTGGGGCCCTCACTACAGAAAGGATGTGGACAAATTGGAGAGAGTCCAGCGAAGGGCAAAGAAAATGATCGGGGGCTGGGGCCTATGACTTATGAAGAGAGGCTGAGAGAACTGGGCATGTTTCATCTGCAGAAGAGAAGAGTGAGGGTGGATTTGATAGCAACCTTCAACTACCTGAAGGGGAGTTCCAAAAAGGATGAAGCTCGGCTGATATCAGTGGTGGCAGATGACAGAACAAGGAACAATGGCCTCAAGTTGCAGTGGGGGAGGTCTAGGATGGATATTAGAATACACTATTTCACTAGGAGGGTGGTGAAGCACTAGAATGGGTTACCTAGGAAAGTGGTGGAATTTCCATCCTTAGAGGTTTTTAAGGCCCGGCTTGACAAAGCCCTGGCTGGGATGATTTATTTGGTGTTGGTCCTGCTTTGAGCCAGAGGTTGGACTAGATGACCTCCTGAGGTCTCTTCCAAACCAATTTTATATGATTCTATGATTCTATGTTGAACAAAACCAGCCCCAGGACCGACCCCTGGGGCACTCCACTTGGTACCGGCTGCCAACTAGACATCAAGCTGTTGATCACTACCCATTAAGCCCGACAATCTAGCCAGTTTTCTATCCAGCTTATAGTCCATTCATCCAATCCATATTTTTTTAACTTGCTGGCAAGAATACTGTGGGAGACCGTATCAAAATCTTTGCTAAAATCAAAATATATCACGTTCACCCCTTTCCCCATACTCAACGAAAATGATCAGGGGGCCGGGGCCCATGACTTATGAGGAGAGGGTGGATTTGATATCAGCCTTCAACTACCTGAAGGGGGGTTCCAAAAAGCATGGAGCTCGGCTGTTCTCAGTGGTGACAGATGACAGAACAAGGAGCAGTGTGGAATCTCCATCCTTAGAGATTTTTAAGGCCTGGCTTGACAAAGTCCTGGCTGAGATGATTTAGTTGGTGTTGGTCCTGCTTTGAGCAGGGGTTGGACTAGATGACCTCCTGAGGTCTCTTCCAATCCTAATCTTCTATGATTCTATAAAAACAGACCACCAGAATCAAATGTGTACATCAATGCTTTGTTTGTTTGTTTGAAGCAACCCTGAATGACTCACAATCATAAACAAAATTTGTCCAACAAAACAAAGGAGACCCCAATACAAAAACCAGTAACTACATCTTACACACTTGCCAATTTCAGAATAGATAAAATAGTTTGTGCTTTAGCACCCAAAGGCATCATTAAAGATGAGCTGAAAAGCTTTTGTAAATAAATAAACAGGTGTTAAAGACTCCATAACAGTAATAGACTAAAAACTATATATGCATTTACATTTTAGTCCTTTTGGATTGTTCTGGCTTTGAAGTAATTTTTTATCATACAGTTTCTTTGAAATTGATGAAATTTTAGGACATACTGTTGGATTTTTTGATATATTCAATAACACTGTTAGTACAGTGGGTGTATATGGGTATACTGTCCCTTGAATATTCTGCAAGAGTCAAATAGATAAAATAAAATATTTGTTTAGATGAAGGGGGAAAAAAAGGAATGAAAAAGATGTGGGGAAACATTTTTTCCCTAATTGTATTGAATGAGTCAGGAGTTCTGTAGAAAAAATAATATATGAATATGTAATTAAAGTTTGTGTTATAATGCATACAAATGAGAGGCAGAATTAAAACTGCTGGGGTAACTTTTGCAAGTGTTTGACCTTGCAACCTTAATATTGTAATATCATTATTTTAATATGGGCAAAGGGGTGTTTTATTTCATTACAATTTATTTGTATTACAGTAGTCACTGGGGGGCATCAATCAAAGATCAGGGCCCTGTTTTTCTTGGTGCCATACTATTAATTACAAGCAAGAAAAAGAAATAAACTCAAATATTTCAGAACATTAAAAATGTTTGGTTTGAGTTCAGTTAAAAAAGTGGGGGCAGGGACGTGAGGGAGAAGGAATTTCTTTCTTTACCCAAACCAATGCATCCCTTCAGGATAACAGGAACACACTGACCCCTCCTAAAAGATAAGGTCAGGATAGCAGTATGTAATAAAAATGTTTTAATCAAACCAATATGTACAAGGTGATGGGTGATAACTAGCCATGTCAGGGGGCAGTAACTAACTATATCAAAGGCAGTATGTAACTTGTTTGTATCAGGGTATAAAGATGTATCTCAGAGGGAGTATCATTGGCCAGCCTAGGGGGGAATGGAAAGTCCCACCATTCACTGAGCTGCATCCATTGTCATGGGCATACATGTCTTAGTATCCTCATAGAGTCTGCCAGGTGCTTTTACCATGCTTTGTCGACAATAAAACTGTCTGGGTGCCTTCGTACCTTAACATATCTTGTGGTCATTGGTCAGTTCGCTCGAGGTCTGCTGTGCCAGCTGTCTGCGCAAAGCTGGGACAGCACTCAGGGAGAACACACACACAGCCAAACTTCTAACCACACTAGTAACCCCTGACTACTGATCTGGTAAGTAAGCGAGCTCTCCTCTGTAGGAATCGCTGTACTATAGAAGATGCTAGCAGGGAGCACAGAACTGCAACTGCAGCTAGTTCCTATATGGGATAAGGATGGCTTAGTACCCTTGCTCCTATTGCACTCCAAACATGTGCTTAAAAATCTTGTGGGTAAAGCACTGAAGTGGGACTCAGAAGATTTGGTTTTACTCCTCAGCACTGTCTCAGATTTCCTGTGAAACTTAATCTCTCTTTGTGTCAGTTTGCCATTTGTAAAATGAGGATTACAGTATTTACTTAATTGGACAAAGGTGTTATGAGGATAAAATCAATAATGTTTGTGAGATGCTGTTGTTACAGGGAAGAACCATGGAAAAGCCTATCAATAAAATCAGTCCCTATATACCCATCTACCTATGATATAGGTAATATCATAATGCTCAATACATCCATTAGTGAGTCTGTCAATGGTCCACTTGGTGAGGGGATGAAGAAAAGTCAAGATGCCTTAAGTGGTATTCAATATTGGGATTTGGTTTCTCAGTTCAGGAAACAGCCAGCATCTTAGGCTGTTATTTGGTAGGCAGTACACTCCTTTGATTGACAATTGTCCAATGGCACTGTATTTAAAACAAAGAGAACTAAAAGTGAAAACATGCATCTCTAACTGAGGTATGGCTGATGGAACTCTAAGATTGGCAACCCATAACAAGTTGTTATGTTTTCCCAGTTGAGTTTTCTTATAAACTATTTGCCTATGGCTCTAGGTTGGCAAGAGAAACCTTTACATATGGTGTTAAGATATATTTTTAAAAAATGGATAAACAACCAGTGGGGCCACTGGACGATCGAGATGCTAAAGGAGCACTCAAGGACGATAAAGCCATTGAGAAGAAATTAAATGAATTCTTTGCATTGGTCTTCACGGCTGATGATGTGACGGAGATTCCCAAACCTGAGCCATTCTTTTTAGGTGACAAATCTGAGCAACTGTCCCAGATTGAGGTGTCATTAGAGGAACAAAGTTTTGGAACAAATTGATAAACTAAACAGTAATAAGTCACTAGGACCAGATGGATTCACCCAAGAGTTCTGAAGGAACTCAAATGTGAAATTGCAGAACTACTAACTGTAATCTGTAAGCTATCATTTAAATCAACTTCTGTACCAAAGGACTGGAGGATAGCTAATGGGAAGACAATTTTTAAAAAGGGTTCTAGAGGTGATCCCAGCAATTACAGGCCAGTAAGCCTGACTCCAATACTGGGCAAACTGGTTGAAACTATAGTAAAGAATAAAATTGTCAGACACATAGATGAACATAATTTGTTGGGGAAGAGTCAACATGGTTTTTGTAAAGGGAAATCATGCCTTACCAATCTACTAAAATTCTTTAATGGGGTTAACAAGCATGTGCACAAGGGGGATCCAGTGGATATAGTGTACTTAGATTTTCAGAAAGCCTTTGACAAGGTCCCTGACCAAAGGCTCTTAAGCAAAGTAAGCTGTCATGGGATAAGAGGGACAGTCCCCTTTTGGATTGGTAACTGGTTAAAAGATAGGAAACAAAGGGTAGGTATAAATGGTCAGTTTTCAGAATGGAGAGAGGTAAATAGTCATGTCTCCCAGGGGTCTCTCCTGGGACAAGTCCTTTTCAACGTATTCATAAATGATCTGGGAAAAGGGGTAAGCAGTGAGGTGGCAAAATTTGCAGATAATACAAAACTACTCAATGTAAGGGGACTGTTGCCCCCTTACTAACATTCAGTGGGGGTGTTTTGGTTGGCTAGCTCCCAGCACTAAAAGGGGAAGGGTCGATGGCAAATCAGGAGCCTGAGACTGACAGTCCCCAGGAACAATGGGGAGAGGCCAATGCTCCAGATCAGCCTGATTGACAGGCTAATCAGAGGGTCAGGAGGCCAGGGAGGTCCCGTCCTCCGTGTGAGCTGGAATTGCCTGGGTCAGACTGAGTGGGGCCGAGCTAAGGAGAAAGCAGGGGCCCAAGCTGAGCTGGAGAGCAGAACTGTGCCAGATCCAGAGGGGCCAGAGGCGCAGCCACAGAGCCAGAGACACAGCCCAGGGAGAGCAGATCCTGTGCTAGGAGCAGAGCTGCAGCCACAGAGCCAGAGACGCAGCCCAGGGAGAGCAGATTGTGTGCTGGGAGCAGAGATGCAGCCACAGAGCCAGAGACGCAGCCCAGGGAGAGCAGATCCTGTGCTGGGAGCAGAGCTGCAGCCACAGAGCCAGGTGTGGTGAGCAAGTGGGGCCAGCCAAGGGGGGACCTTGGGCAAAGGGCCCAGCACAGAAAGACACCCCCAGACAAGGGCCCTTGCAGGCCAGACCGGGAGGGTGACCTTAACCTGAGGGGGGCTGACGCTGGGAAGAAGGGTCCCACCACTCAAAGCCCGTAGGTGTGTGGCCACCACCATTGCAAGTGTCCAACCCGCAGCATACATGCAGCACAGCCAGGGCCTGAGACGGAAATCTGGGACCTACAAGGAACAGACTGTGAAGTGCCCTGATGTCCAGAGACACTGTTTGTGATGTTCCCTGCCACAAAGCAGGGTGATGTGTTTTCCTTTAACCTTTCCCATTTTTCCTTATTCTTTTCTTTAGATTAATTGTTAATTAAACAACTTGTATTTGTTTTAAATTGTATGGAATAATCAGTGGGTCAGGGAGGTGCCCAGTGCAGAGAGTACCCCAGAGTGGGGACACCCTAGCCCCTGTCCTACGTGACCACAGCAGGGTTGGGGGTTGAGCCGCCCAGGAATCCTGGGCCCAGCCTTGTTGGGGTTACGAGGACTCTGCCAGACAGGAGAGTGGAAGGGGAGCCCTCAAGGGCAGGGAGGCCTCTGGGTAAAGGGAGTGGGAGCGAGGACTCAGATCCTTTCGCTAGCCCACTTCACCGGGGTAGTGCAGAAGCCAGGAACGTTCCCCACAATAGCGGGACCATTCCTCCGCTTACATCAAGATAGTTAAGTCCCAGACAGACTGCAAAAAGCTACAAAGTGTGACAGACCCAGACCAGTGGGGTACAGGAGTCTGGTAGAGAGCAAATACACTGGTCACTGGATGAGTAGTTTTCTGTCCCCTGAGTGACCAGAGCAGGGGCTGCACTAGAGTAATCAGGAACCTGCTAGAACCAGTTAAGGCAGGCAGGCTAATTAGGACACCTGGAGCCAATTAAGAAAAAGCTGCTGGAATCAATTAAGGCAGGCTAATCAGGGCACCTGGGTTTTAAAAAGGAGCTCACTTCAGTTTGTGGTGCGAGTGTGAGGAGCTGGGAGCAAGAGGCGCAAGGAGCTGAGAGGGTGTGCTGCTGGAGGACTGAGAAGCACAAGCGTTATCAGACACCAGGAGGAAGGTCCTGTGGTGAGAATAAGGAAGGTGTTTGGAGGAGGCCATGGGGAAGTAGCCCAGGGAGTTGTAGCTGTCATGCAGCTGTTACAGGAGGCACTATAGACAGCTGCAGTCCACAGGGCCCTGGGCTGGAACCCGGAGTAGAGGGCGGGCCCGGGTTCCCCCCAAACCTCCCAATTGACCTGGACTGTGGGTTCTTCCAGAGAGGAAGGTCTCTGGGCTGTTCCCCAACCCACATGGTGAATCTCTGAGGCAAGAAAATCCGCCAATAAGCGCAGGACCCACCAAGATAGAGGAGGAACTTTGTCACAAAAGGGATCTCTCAAAACTGGGTGACTGGGCAACAAAATGGCAGATGAAATTCAGTGTTTATGTGCAAAGTAATACACATTGGAAAACATAACACAACTATACATATAAAAAGATGGGTCTAAATTAGCTGTTACCACTCAAGAAAGAGATCTTGGAGCCATTCTCTGAAAACATCCACTCAACGTGCAGCAGCAGTCAAAAAAGAAAACAGAATGTTGGGTATGATTAAGAAAGGAATAGATAATAAGACAAAAATATCATATTGCCTCTCTATAAATCCATGGTACGCCCACATCTTGAATACTGTGTGCAGATGTGGTCGTCCCATCTCGAAAAAGATATATTGGAATTGGAAAAGGTTCAGAAAAGGCAACAAAAATGATTAGGGGTATGGAACAGATGCCCTCTCAGGAGAGAATAATAAGACTGGGACTTTTCAGCTTGGAAAAGAGACAACTAAGTGGGGATATGATAGAGGTCTATAAAATCATGACTGGAGTGGAGAAAGTAAATAAGGAAGTATTATTTACTCCTTCTCATAACATAAGAACTAGGGGTCACCAAATGAAATTAATAGGCAGTAGGTTTAAAACAAACAAAAGGAAGTACTTTTTCACACAACACACAGTCAACCTGTGGAACTCCTTGTCAGAGGATGTTGTGAAGGCCAAGACTATAACAGGGTTCAAAAAAGATCTAGATAAGCTCATGGGGGATAGGTCCATCAATGGCTATTAGCCAGGATGGACAGGGATAGTGTCCCTAGCCTCTGTTTGCCAGGGAATGGGCGACAGGAGATGGATCACTTGATGATTACCTATTCTGTTTATTCCCTCTGGGGCACCTGGCATTGGCCACTGTCAGAAGAGAAGATACTGGGCTAGATCGACCTTTGGTCTGACCCACTATGGCCGTTCCTATGTTCTTATGGATATGGGACTGTTGGGTTTTTTGGCATATCACTGCAATTGAAGTGGGAAGGGGTTAACTGGGCAGCTGTGGATGAAGTGAACTTTCAAAAGCACTCCAAAATTCAGTTTCTTCTTTTCTTTTTTTAATAACTGTGTAATGTGTCTGAATTTGGAGACATTGCTGCTTGCAGTGAAATAAAAAAATTAAATCTGTCCTTTTTAGTCCTGACAACATAAAAAGTGCTAGGAGAATGTAGTACACAGAAGCCATTATTGAATCCATGGAAGGACCTGAGTAAATAAATCCCCCAAACACCAGCTTTATATGCCACAGGTTTCCAAAGGAAATATTTGCAAAAATATATATTTCTGCTTTTCTTTTTGTGATTGGTATGTGACACTGCTATCTATGGAGCCTGGGAAGATACTATGAAATGAATGTGTAATCATTCTTCAGTGTGCTGACTATAGGCTTCTCTTTCAAAACAAGAACAACATTTCCCTTTTTACATATGTGTGTTTTTGTATAGGTGTACCATCTGAGTGGAATTACTGAAGCAATTTGTAAATGAGAAAATATATGAAAGAGAAGTAAAGATCAGTGAACAACAAACAAAACCAAACAAAAAAGAGAGAGTGCAGTGCAAACACTACAGTGCCATGAAGTGCATTCCTGCTGTGCTTTGCTGTAATGTAGTATGCAGCATTGTGCCAAGAAATCACAACTCTCCTGCGTTGTGAAATCACTAGTGTATCATATTATGCCAGGCAATCACTGCAGGGTTGTCAATGTTACACTGTACTGTACAATCACTGCTGTCTCATACCAGATATCTAAGCACTGCCATGTTATGTTGTGCAACCACTGCCCTGCCATTCTCTTCCATGCAATTACTTATTTGTTGTGTAATGACTGCACTACTATGTCATGTTGTCCAGTCACCGCTGTTTTGCCATGCCATGCTGTGCAGTGCAATCCCTATTGCAACATGCCATTCTAGTATGTGTTTTGTCATGCAATCTCTGCTGTGCCTTGCCACACAGTCACTGCTGTACTGTTGTGTTGTGCAACCACTGCTGTGCTCTGTAGTGCCTTGCACTCACTGTTGTGTTGTGCAATCATTGTATCATCAGTGCTGTTCGATTACTGCTTTTTATACAGAGAAGTTCAATGTTCAATTTAAAGTCAGCCAGAAAGTCCCATCAGTGTCATGAACAAAACAGGATAAATGCTTCTACCTATAAAACATATTTCCCCACTAGTAATTAGCATAGGGGTATCAAGCAAAATGCTCTAGACAGAAGTCAGATTAATCACTGATAGCACAGCTCATAGTATTGATTAACAAGCTTGGCCAAACTTCTCTGTGAGCAAGTAATATTTTAGCCTTAAACCTTATTGCCAGGACAGGGCTGTCTTGGTTAAAAATATGAAAAATAAGTTTAGCATTGGAAAATCAAGAAGCTCATGAACTAGTTTTCTCAAGATTTTCATGAGCTGTTCTCTGAGGGGCAAGATATGCAGGGGGAAGAAAGGGGGAATGCAACTCCTGTACAGTGCAGAGACCTCCAGCATATCAGCATATAAAGGGCAGTAGGGGTGAGAGATCCTCCACTGTGGAGATCAACACATATGGGAACTATGTAAGTGCCCTACATATCTACTTCAACCATCAGATTGATGTAACCTCAGCAGTGTTCAAGGCCTGATCATAGGATGACCAGAGAGCAAGTGTGAAAAATCGGGGGGGTGGGGGAATAGGCACCTATATAAGACGAAGTCCCAATATCGGGACTGTCCCTATAAACTCAGGACATCTGGTCACTTCTACCTGATCAGGTGGTGGGGCATTCTTCCCCTCTTTCTCATCAGACACCTTCTCCAGGATCCATCCTGGCTACATGGCCCAGGCATTGGGGTCTGAAATTTAGCCTTATAGAGTTCACTGCTCTGGAGAACAATTTGTATCCAATGTAGATTGATTAGAATAGATAGTCTGATAAATGGCATTCACTCTCTACCACTTATTGTGTTTCTGTCAAGGATGGCTTAGATGGTAAATTAATTCTTATACTATACCAATTTCAATTTGATGCCCTTTCCTAAAAATGTACCCAGACCTTTTGGATTGATACACACCTCTTAAAATGAATGTCTTGGGAAATGAATCCCCTATTCTAGTGTTGTTCCTAGAAAGACATTCTGCTTAAATTGATTTAGCTGTTTTCTCCCCTCCTCTGTTTCTAAACAAACAACTTTGATTTAACAACTAATAATATGGAGACTCTTTATCCATAACTGGACCAGTATCTTTATAAAGTTAAAATAATCAACATTAATATATGGGGATTTAAAATGTGTCCACAGAGCAACTACTGATTGATAAAAAGGCCTACAATGCCATACAGCATGCACTGCTCATGTGAAATATATTATTGTTTATATGGCATTATTATTTAATTGTATTGTGGTAGCAAATAGATGCCATTGCCCTATTGTGCTAGTCACTGTACAAACATATAACAAAGAGACTGACCCTGTTATTTTAAATACATAACAAGCTGTTGACACTGCTAGAAAACTATACTTCTAGTGTGCTTTAATCTTCACTCGGTGGGGTAACTCACATGACTGGAGCACTGTCATGGATGGGTATAAACTGTTCAGGAAGGATAGAGAAGAGGGGGGGAGAAAAGGTGGAGGAGTTGCACTGTATGTAAGAGAGTATGAAACTGGAGAAAAGCCTGTTGCGAGTCTTTGGGTTAAGTTTAGAGACAAGAGCAACAAGGAAGATGTTGTGGTGGGTGTCTGCTATAGACCACCAGACAAGGAGGATGAGGTAGACAAGGCTTTCTTCGGACAATTAAGAGAAGTTTCCAGATCACAGGCCCTGGTTCTCACGGGGGACTTCAATCACCCTGACATCTCTGGGAGAGCAATACAGCAGTGCACAGACAATCCTGGACGTTTTTCGAGAGTGTTGGGGACAACGTCCTGGTGCAAGTGCTGGAGGAACCAACTACAGGCCGTGCGCCTCTTGACCTGCTGCTCACAAACAAGGAAGAATTGGTAGGGGAAGTAGAAGTGGGTGGCAACCTGGGCAGCAGTGACCATGAGATGGTTGAGTTCAGGATCCTGACAAAAGGAAGAAAGGAGAGCAGAAGAATACAGACCCTGGACTTCAGAAAAGCAGACTTTGACTTCCTCGGGGAACTGATGGGCAGGATCTCCTGGGAGGCTACTATGAGGGAGAAAGGAGTTGAGGAGAGCTGGCTGTATTTTAAAGAAGCCTTATTGAGGGTGCAGGAACAAACCAGCCCAATGTGCAGAAAAAATAGCAAATATGGCAGGCGACCAGCTTGGCTTAACAGAGAAATTTTCAGTGATCTTAAACATAAAAAGGAAGCTTACAAGAAATGGAAACTTGGACAGATGACTAGGGAGGAGTATAAAAATATTGCTCGAGCATACAAGGGTGTAATCAGGAAGGCCAAAGCACAATTGGAGTTGCAGCTAGCAAGGGATGTGAAGGGTAACAAGAAGGGTTTCTCCAGGTATGTTAGCAGCAAGAAGAAGATCAGGGATAGTGTGGGACCCTTACTGAATGGGGGAGGCAACTTAGTGACAGATAATGTGGAAAAAGCTGAAGTACTCAATGCTTTTTTTGCCTCGGTCTTTAGAGACAAGGTTAGGTCCCAGACTGCTGCACTAGGCAGCACAGTATGGGGAGGAGGTGAGCAGCCCACAGTGGTGAAAGAACAGGTTAAGGACTATTTAGAAAAGCTGACATGCACAAGTCCATGGGGCTGGATGCCATGCATCCAAGGGTGCCGAGAGAGTTGCGTGATGTGATTGCAAGACCCATTGGCCATTATCTTTGAAAACTTGTGGCGATTGGGGGAGGTCCCGGATGATTGGAAAAAGACAAATATAGTGCCCATCTTTAAAAAAGGGAAGAAGGAGAATCCGGGGAACTACAGTCTCACCTCAGTCCCTGGAAAAATCATGTAGCAGGTTGTCAAGGAAACCATTTTGAAGCACTTGGAGGAGAGGAAGGTGATCAGGAACAGTCAACATGGATTCACCAAGGGCAAGTCATGCCTGACCAACCTGATTGCCTTCTATGATGAGATAACTGGCTCTGTGGATATGGGGAAAGCGGTGGACATGATATACCTTGACTTTAGCAAAGCTTTTGATATGGTCTCCCACAGTATTCTTGCCAGCAAGTTAAAAAAATATGGATTGGATGAATGGACTATAAGGTGGATAGAAAGCTGGCTAGATCGTTGGGCTCAATGGGTAGTGATCAATGGCTTGATGTCTAGTTGGCAGCCGGTATCAAGCGGAGTGCCCCAGGTTTTGTTCAACATCTTCATTAATTATCTGGATGATGGGATGGATTGCACTGTCCGCAAATTCACAGATGACATTAAGCTGGGGGGAGAGGTAGATGCGCTGGAGGGTAGGGATAGGGTCCAGAGTGACCTAGACAAATTGGAGGATTGTGCTAAAAGAAATATGATGATGTTCAACAAGGACAAATGGAAAGTCCTGCACTTAGGACAGAAAAATCCCATGCACTGCTAAAGGCTGGGGACCAACCGGCTAAGGGGCAGTTCTGCAGAAAAGGACCTGGGGATTACAGTGGATGAGAAGCTGGATATGAGTCAACAGTGTGCCTTGTTGACAAGAAAGGTAATGACATATTGGGCTGCATTGGTAGGAGAATTGCCAGCAGATTCAGGGAAGTGATTATTCCCCTCTATTTGGCACTGGTGAGGCCACATCTGGAGAATTGCGTCCAGTTTTGGGCCCCCCACTACAGAAAGAATGTGGAGAAATTGGAGAGAGTCCAATGAAGGGCAATGAAAATGATTAGGGGGCTTGGGAACATGATTTATGAGGAGAGGCTGAGGGAACTGGGCTTATTTAGTCTGCACAAGAGAAGAGTGAGGGGGGATTTGATAGCACCCTTCAACTACCTGAAGGGGGGTTCCAAAGAGGATGGAGTTAGGCTTTTCTCAGTGGTGGCAGATGACAGAACAAAACCCCACTTCTTTAGATGCATGGAGTGAAAATTACAGATACAGGCATAAATACACTGGCACATGAAGAGAAGGGAGTTACCGTACAAGTGGAGAACCAATGCTGACAAGGCCAATTCAGTCAGGGTGGATGTGGTCCACTTCCAATAACTGATGAGGAGGTGTCAATACCAAGAGAGGGGAAATTGCTTTTGTAGTGAGCCAGCCACTCCCAGTCCCTATTCAAGCCCAAATTAATGGTGTTAAGTTGACACAATAGACTCTAAGAGTTCAGTATACTGTGGTATGATCTATGTTTATTAGTGTTTTATACACTTCCACTGATATCAGTTTTTCCTATTTTCTTAACTACCAAAAACTAAAGCAAAAAACAAAAAAATCCACAAAAATCCATAATAAGTAATATTAGATCTTGATTTAATGCAATGATGGCAAAATTCAGAAGGTTCTTTTCTTAGGTTCGTAAAATAATTTTTAAAGTTTATTTGAACTCATCCAAACCTTTTTGATCTGGAAATTGGCATGTAAATTTTATTAATGCAAACTTTTCTGTGGGATTTTCTGCAACTGTTGATTGAATTGCAAGGACCAATGCTGACAAGGCCAATTCAGTCAGGGTGGATGTGGTCCACTTCCAATAACTGATGAGGAGGTGTCAATACCAAGAGAGGGGAAATTGCTTTTGTAGTGAGCCAGCCACTCCCAGTCCCTATTCAAGCCCAAATTAATGGTGTTAAGTTGACACAATAGACTCTAAGAGTTCAGTATACTGTGGTATGATCTATGTTTATTAGTGTTTTATACACTTCCACTGATATCAGTTTTTCCTATTTTCTTAACTACCAAAAACTAAAGCAAAAAACAAAAAAATCCACAAAAATCCATAATAAGTAATATTAGATCTTGATTTAATGCAATGATGGCAAAATTCAGAAGGTTCTTTTCTTAGGTTCGTAAAATAATTTTTAAAGTTTATTTGAACTCATCCAAACCTTTTTGATCTGGAAATTGGCATGTAAATTTTATTAATGCAAACTTTTCTGTGGGATTTTCTGCAACTGTTGATTGAATTGCAAGGAAATGTTGCAAATGTATATATTTGTTGATATTTTGGGTCCTTTGACTTTTTGGTCCCAGCAAAAGTCTTGAGGTTGGCTCATTTCTAAACCACAAAATGATGGAAATTCATAGTTAAAACAACCTTAGCTCTCTCCATTGCAGAATATGTGCTTATGTGGCACGTAACATCATTCACTGATCTCAAGCTCCTGTAATGTCAAAGTACAAGAGCGTGAGCTAAGCCTGAAGTCAAAGCCTTCGCTGATGCTCTTATTTTGGATTATTTTCATTACTTTAAATCCTATAGATTTAGTACATAGGTTTTTTGCATCCAATATATAAATAAATACAAAAAATGTCAGTGCATCATTAAGATAAAATTTAAAAAATGCAAAAGTAAGGTTGTTAGAACAACATTACACAGTCACATTGTACAGGTGTGGTATTTTCTAATTTTGTTTCTGATTCTGTAGGTATTTAAATATATTTAGGCCAGGCTTGCGTGGATGCACCAGAGAAGGAAAAGGTTTAGGGAGAATCCTCCCAGTATATCTCTTAAAAGACAGACATGGTTTATAGCAAAGGAGATTTAAGTTAGATATTAACAAAAACTTTCTAACTATAAGGATGGTTACATTCTCGAATCGTATTCTAAGGGAGATTGTCGAAACCCCATCACTAGACGTTTTTAAGAACAGGTTGGACAAACACCTGTCAGGAGTTATCTAGGTTTACTTGGTTCTGCCTTAGTGCAGGGGGTGGACTCAATGACTTCTCAAGGTCCCTTTCAGACCTACATTTGTATGATTCTATAATAATTTGGCTGCAAGAGTTTAGGTGTAGAGCTGGCCGGAGGAGGACTAATCTGTTTCATGGCAACTTCCGAGGTTGTGAAATTTCATTCCACATTTGAAGGAAATCAGAACCTTTTGATGTTGCCACAAAAAATGGAACTGTGTCAAAATGTCAGTTTTCAGACCAAAACCTGAGCTTTTTTTTTAAAAATAGGGAAGAAGGTGTGTGTGTGTTGGTTTGTGCACTGGCCTGGGATATGGAAGGCACAGATTCAAGCCCCTTCTCTCTCTGATTCAGAGTAGAGTTTTTCAGTTCAGACCAAACTCTATCAAGCAAAGCAATCCTGAAGTTGGGACTCCCACATCCTAGGCTAGTGCCCTAACCACCAAACTATGGAGTGTAAGGGGCTCTCTCTTTCTCCACCGATCCCTTTCTGACTAAAACTTCATTGAAACATTTAGGCATCCATGAAACATTTCAGCTTAGATGAAACAGCATGCAAGTTTGCTGAAAATGTTCTGAACAGTTTTGCTTAGGAGCCTGAGGGAGTAGGAAGGGGGGTAGATCAGTTGTCACTGTTCCTGAGGAAGCTTCTGGGTGAGAGAGAATGGACTAAAAAAAATAGCTGTCCATGGGGAATCATTGAATAGGGGTGTTTCTTGTGGAGTCCCCAGGGATCGATACCAGGCCTGATCCTATTCAACATTTTCAACGATGATCTGGAAGAAAATAAAAATCACTGTTAATAAAATTTGTGGATGACACAAAGATTGATGGAGTGGTAAATAATGATGAGTACAGGGCAGTCATACAGGCTGAACCAGATCATTTGGTAAGCTGGATCATTCAAACAAAATGTGTTTTAATACAGCCAAATGCAAAATTATACATCTAGGAACAAGGAATGCATATCACACCTACAGTATGATGGACTGTATCCTGAAAGCAGTGACTCTGAAAAGAATTCAGAGGTCATAGTGGACAAACAACTGAACACCAGCTCCCAGTACAATACTATGGCAAAAAGGTCTAATGAGATCCCTGGATGTATACACACGAAAGCAGTGAATAGAACTAGGGAGGTGATTTCACCTTTGTATATGGCATTAGTCAGACTGATACTGGAATACTGCATACAGTTCTGGTGTCCACATATTAAAAAAGGATGTTGAAAAATCGGATACAGTGCAGAAGAGTCACAAAAATGATTGCCTTATACTGAGAGACTTAAAGAGCTCTCTTTAGCTTATCAAAAAAGAGGATTAAGAGGTAACTTGATGACACTGTGTAAGTACCTTCTTCACAGGGAGAAAATGCTGGATTCTAAAGAGTTTGTTTATGTAGCAGAGAAAGGCATAACAAGAATCAGTGGCTGGAAGCTGAAGTCAGACAAATTCAAATTAGAAATTAGGCACAATTTTTTAACAATCAGGGTTACTAACCATTGAAACAAACTACCAAGGGAAGTGGTGGATTCTCCATCTCTTGATGTCTTGAAATCAGTGGATGCCTTTCTGGAAAATATGCTTTGACAAACACAAGTTATTGGGCTCAATACAGGCACAACTGGGTAAAATGTAATGGCCTGTGATATACAGGAGATGAGACTAGATGATCTCATTGTCCCTTCTGGCCTTAAACTTTCTGAATCTATGTATCTATCCCACCCTGTAGTGTGCACTGACAAATGTCAGTATGGCAGCTATGTGAGTGAGCACAGTCTACACCTTTCACAATGTCTTCACCCTTCATGTTTTTCCCCATCCCCTCCCTCAAAGCTCCTACTCTAAGATTTTCAAAAAAAGGGAACCTAAAATTAGTCTCCTAAATCTACACTTAGGCAACTAAACAAGCAGCCTGATTTTGACAGAACTGAGCACCCAGCCACTCACACTGTGTGATTTCACTGGATCTGTGATGGCTGCATCCTGGAAATGAAAAAAGACAGAACCTTTATGTATTGAAATGAAAATTTAAAAAGTGCATGATAATGTAAAATGGAGAAAAAATTGTGGGCATGCCTTAAAAGTTAAGAGATTCACAATATTCCTTGCCTGTTATTTTTTTCTGGCCCTATTGTCAGTGTTTTGGGGAAGGATATTTTAAGATCTGTGTTTCAATGAGACACGAAGGGCCTGATTCTGATCCTACTTAATCACTGAAGTTAAAAAATATACAGTGTAAAATTAACATGAAATCAGAATCATGCTCAGAACCTCTCCTACTATTCAAACTGTTCCAGTGTCCAGTAAGGAAATGCCCCTTGTACCTGACTGGCTCGGGTAATGTGCACTATGATGTCAGAATGCACAAGGCTTCATTATTGGCTTAAATAAATATATACCTATCTCATAGAACTGGAAGGGACTCTGAAAGGTCATCAAGTCCAGCCCCCCGCCTTCACTAGCAGGACCAAGTACTGATTTTGCCCCAGATCCCTAAGTGGCCCCCTCAAAGACTGAACTCATAACCCTGGGTTTAGCAGGCCAATGCTCAAACCACTGAGCTATCCTTCCTCCCCTTGCACTGCATACCTAGAATTGTGTTTTTCAACTGAATATATTTTTATTAATATCTATACTTTTTTGTTTGTTTGGGTGTTTTGTTTCAAATTTAACAAAGGTCATTAGATACTGAGTTTGCTTTTTCAAAACTCAGCCATTAGTAAGATAGTTTTGTAGGAAGGAAATGATTAAAATTTCTTTTTAAGTATTAAGAATTTATTTCATTTTTTCCTGCATCCTCATCACTCAAAATGTGTGATGGGATTTGGTCAAACTCCTCCTTCTCCAACTCTCTACGAAAAAGAACTGCGTACGAACACCAAAAATGAAAAATTTCAGGCAAGAATGGGAACATTTCTGAAAGTTATGCGCCTGTGAAAATAATGGTTCATTATGAAATTCAGTATCACTAATTAGAGCACTCCCTATCAATGACTGCACAAAGTAGGTTGAGTCAGATGAGAGGGCATAGACCAGGGGTGGGCAAACATTTTGGCCTGAGGGCTACATCTGGGTATGGAAATTGTATGGTGGGCTATGAATGCTCACAAAATTGGGTGCGAGAGGCGGTGAGGGCTCCGGCTTGGGGTGCGGGCCAGAAATGAGGAGTTCAGTGTGCAGGAGAGGGTTCTGGGCTGAGGCAGGGGGTTGAGGTGCAGGGGGGATGAGGGCTCCGGCTGGGGGTGCAGGCTCTGGGGTGGGTCTGTGGATGAGGGTTTGGGGTGCAGGAGGGTGCTCCAGGCTGGGACCAAGGGGTTCGGAGGGCAGGAGGGGGATCAGGGCTGGGGGTGTGGGAGGGGGTCAGGGGTGAATTTCTGGGTGGCGCTTACCTCAAGCAGCTCCCAGAAGCAGCGGCATGTCCCCCCTCCGGCTCCTACCCGGACGCGCAGCCAGGCAGTTCTGCACACTGCCCCATCCGCAGGCGCCGCCCCTGCATCTCCCATTGGCCATGGTTCCCGGCCAATAGTTGTGGGGGTGGCGCTTAGGGTGGGGGCAGCATGCAGAGCCCCTTGGCTGCCCCTACGCATAGGACCCAGAGAGGGGACATGCCGCTGCTTCCAGGAGCCACGCAGAGTTCTGGTTAGAGCGCTGGAGTAGGGCAAGCCCCGGATCTTGCTTCCCGGCGGGAGTTTAAAATGTCTGAAGGGCTGGATGCAGTCCCCAGGCTGTAGTTTGCCCACCCCTGGCATAGACTCTTCTCTTTGGGAAACACAGCGTCAACATATCACACATTTTTACCAAAATATTATCGCTCTGATTTGATAGTCTTTCAGGGGGAGAGTTGCAGACTCCCCTTATTTCTCTGCACTAAAGTGGGCTGCATAGTATTCAGAACAAATTTTTGGAGTGTGAGTGATGTTAAAGGTTGTGGGGCCTGATTCCCACTAACTATCAGCTTGGGTACCCTTTACACTAGTGCAAAGTGAGTGCACAGTGGGTTAAAATTTTTACCTTAGCACCTAGGACCTCTAGTCATGGCCCAGGACTCCATTGTGCTGGGCATTGTACAAACACAGAACAAAAAGACTGTCCCTGCCCCAAAGAGTTAAGTAAATTGCTTCCAAATTAGAATCTCTCCCTGGCTCATTCTGGTGGTAGTGGTTTTATACATAAGAGTCACATAAAAAGATACATAAAAGTACACAGAGAATCAAGCCTTGTGATTTAATCATTAGATTGTGCAGAATGTGTGATGATCATGGTGATCCACATAATATTGTCAAAGCCGGTTCAGTGTTTGGAAGAGAGAGTGGTAGTGAAGTGATCTTTAATTTTTTGCTTATACCATTATTACCTCTTAGAATCATAGATTATCAGGGTTGGAAGGGACCGCAGGAGGTCATCTAGTCCAACCCCCTGCTCAAAGCAGGACCCATTCCCAACTAAATCCTCCCATCCAGGGCTTTGTCAAGCTGGGCCTTAAAAACCTCCAAGGAAGGAGACTCCATCACCTCCCTAGGTAACGCATTCCAGTGCTTCACCACCCTCCTAGTGAAATAGTGTTTCCTAATATCCAACCTAGACCTCCCCCACTGCAACTTGAGACCATTGCTCCTTGTTCTGTCATCTGCCACCATTGAGAACAGCCGAGTTCCATCCTCTTTGGAACCCCCCTTCAGGTATTTGTAGGCTGCTATCAAATTCCCCCTCATTCTTTTCTTCTGGAGACTAAACAATCCCAGTTCCCTCAGCCTCTCCTCATAAGTCATGTGCTCCAGACCCCTAATCATTTTTGTTGCCCTCCGCTGGACTCTTTCCAATTTTTCCACATCCTTCTTGTAGTGTGGGGCCCAAAACTGGACACAGTACTCCAGATGAGGCCTCACCAATGTCGAATAAAGGGGAACGATCACGTCCCTCGATCTGCTGGCAATGCCCCTACTTATACAGCCCAAAATGCCGTTAGCCTTCTTGGCAACAAGAGCACACTGTTAACTCATATCCAGCTTCTCGTCCACTGTGACCCCTAGGTCCTTTTCTGCAGAACTGCTACCTAGCCATTCGGTCCCTAGTCTGTAGCTGTGCATGGGATTCTTCCGTCCTAAGTGCAGGACTCTGCACTTGTCCTTGTTGAACCTCATCAGGTTTCTTTTGGCCCAATCCTCTAATTTGTCTAGGTCCCTCTGTATCCGATCCCTACCCTCTAGTGTATCTACCACGCCTCCTAGTTTAGTGTCATCGGCAAACTTGCTGAGAGTGCAGTCCACTCCATCCTCCAGATCATTAATAAAGATATTAAACAAAACCGGCCCCAGGACTGACCCTTGGGGTACTCCGCTTGAAACTGGCTGCCAACTAGACATGGAGCCATTGATCACTACCCGTTGAGCCCGACAATCTAGCCAGATTTCTATCCACCTTACAGTCCATTCATCCAGCCCATACTTCTTTAACTTGGCAGCAAGAATACTGTGGGAGACCGTATCAAAAGCTTTGCTAAAGTCAAGGAATAACACATCCACTGCTTTCC